>NW_011911657.1:0-2115 GCF_000151845.1 Pteropus vampyrus | reverse complement strand
TTAGCTAATAAGTGATGTTGATTGATGGGATTTACAGGTAAATATGCATCCATTTCTAAACAAAAAGTGAAAAACTTTTCTTTCCTCAACAGTAATCATGGTTCTGAAAGAAAAAAATTATCTGAAGGAAGAAATAAGGTACAGTTTTGACATAAAAAGATAGAAAAGGTAGTGTGGACATTAAAGAACATGAGAAGCTAGATAGACTGATGGCCACATCTAAGATTAGAGTACTAGGCCGTCTGTCTTTCTGAGAGCCTGGCTCAGCAAACTATAGCCCTGGAGCCATATGGCCAGTCCCCAGTTTTTGTAAAGATTTATTGAAAAAGACACATGCTCATGTGTTTACATATTGTTTATGGCTTCTTTCATGCTACAGTGGCAGAACCGAATAGTTGCAACAGAAACCTCATGGCCTTCACAGCCAAATAAATTAACCATTTGGCTCTTTCAAGAAAAAGTTTGCTGATCCCTTCTCTAAAGCAGGGACACTTGCCTAGTACTAATTCTGGAGGGACTTTTCAGTCTGGAATTCACTTCTTTTCTCTCCCTGCTGCCTACTTTCAATGTCAAGAAGAGGTTATAATGATACTTCATGGGCCTTAGTGCTCTCCCTTCTCTCCTGGAAAATCAAGTATTGTGTCAAAGGAAAAAGGAGGAAGGGGAGGACGTTTATAGCAGAACTTTCCCATCCCTTGAGAACCCACTTAGACTACTGGTGCTGGTTTTTTGGAAAGTGGAATGTGAAGGTGATGCTAGAATAATATACTCAATATTTCTTCCTTTTCTCTAGAAGCAGCTTTTTAGATACATCGCTGCTCATATCCATTGTACATATATCTCATTAAAGGTTATATTGCTTTAAAATGAGATTCTAGTTGAGATAATAGTATTGGATCAAGATTTAGTTTATATTGAAACGATGTGATTGGAACATCATAGTATGAGGAAGGAAGGAAAGGCCAAATGTACTTACATTAGATGTAATTTAGTAAAAATGGAAAGTTCAGGTGTTTCTGGCATATAGAGAACATTTATAGCATTTTGGCTTTTCACATTCATCTTTTAAAGTTCTCAGTTACAACATTTTCTTTTCTTGGCCCCTTAAAAATAATGAATAATTTTGCTCTGTACTCATAGCTTGAAATATTTTGGTATATGTTAATTCAGAAGATAAAATTTCTTTTGGAAATGCTCACTTTAGTCTGCATATTAGAAATGGAAAGTCTGCTGGCTAGAATTTTAAAATTACCAGTAGCATTGGGTTCATATCATTAAATTGTTTTGAAAATTTTATTCAGGAGTCTGGAAGTAGTAACCACCCATTCAGAATATCAGCCTCAGAGTGGATTATGATTTAATGAGTCTCTCCATCTGCTCCATACTTTTTTATTAAATCAGCATTAAACATGTGCTTTAGTAAGCATTAAAAATTAGCCTTTTTGAATAGTCATGCCCATCCTCTGTCTTGGGAAGACTATATTTCTGTTAAAAAGATCTATTTTAGTATCTATTGTCCACCAATATTTGGCTTTATTTACTTCTAGTCAGTTGGTAGGGTATTTTCTTGCTTCATTTATGTTATAAATGGCCTTTCCTCTGACCACTGAAATGAAAGAGGGAGCTTTGTGTGTCACCTCTGTTTGTGAGCTTTAAGAACTTGATGAGAATTGCCCCTATCATCTCCTTTTCTCTTCGGCCTTAGCAATCAGCAACATTTCATAAAGATTGGGTGCTGCACACGAGGATTGTAGAGTGGGGTGGTGTGGAGGTGAACATAGTCAACCTGGGCAGGATATGTAGTAAGAGCAAGAAAGACCCTTTTGTGTTTTAACTCACTGGGGTATGTAGTTTCTTTTGTTACTGCAGCATAACCTGGCCCTTCCTGATTGATCCTGTATGTCTGGGATGGCTTTAAAAAATGATTTGCGTTCTCCATGGTGAGGGTCAGTTCTATGGAGAAACAATCAATTATTTTCCAAAGAGACTTATATGAATGTCTGGCACGGGATTTTAGTCAATGATTTTATATCAGTGTGCCTCTGGGATGAAATACATTCTTCATACTATCTGTTCACTTTTGCTGTTGTTCTTGTTCCCTATTTATATTATTCC
>NW_011911656.1:0-2359 GCF_000151845.1 Pteropus vampyrus | reverse complement strand
TGTACTTCCGGTTGTCTCTTTGTTAAGACCATTTAGTTTTTGTTGCCTGCACAATGCGGGCTGGCCTGCTGCCCTCCAGGAGACAGCCTTGCCTTCCCAGTGCTCCTTGGTCCCCTCAGGGCACCTTCTCCCATGTCACCGGAAGCGCCCTGGATTCCTCCGGAATCTTTCCTTGCTGGTCAGGCTGCTCTGGATGGTTCACAGGAATGAAGACTAAGATCAAGCCATGTCGCCTGAAGATTAGGAGGCTGGTGATGCTGTACCTGTCCTTGAGGCCCCAAACAGTCCTAATCCTGCTGCTTGGGGTCACGTTTGGCTTTGGTGCCCACCACAGTGTCCAGGGGGGCAACAGCATCCCAGCCATGTCCTACCCTGCAGACCATCCCTGAGATAGTCCCGACACAGAGGATTGGCACTTCTCAGATGCCACATCTGGAGTGTCAGCCTCAACTTCTGGGTTCGGACATCATCTCTAGAGAAGCGAGCTGGGATTCAGTGGCTGGTGGCACATGTGTCTACCTGACCTCCGATGTGAGAGGGAAGGTCTCCACCTCTGTGGGGAGAAGGAAGAAGAGAGCTTACAGTGGAGACGCTTGTGCTAAGCCCACACCAGCAAAGCAAGACTGTATACCTAAGCTAACTGCAGTTTCGGCCTCTCCCAAGAATGTGACCTTTAACCAGTCAACCTGGAATTCTCTTGTCAGCACGAGTTAGGTGACCCATCCGAGAGACCCCTCCTCTTCCCCTTAGGAAGAGACCTTGCCTGAAACAATACATTCTTTGCTAATAACTGTCTTTTCCTGCCCCCTTTCTAACTTTCAAAACCTTCCATTCCTCATGGCCTTTTGGAACTTTTCTATTTGCTAGATGGGATGCTGCCTGATTCATGAGTCACTGAATAAAGCCGATCGATCTTTAAATTTGCTCAAATGAATTTTGTAACTTAACAGCCTACAGCTTCAGATGCTCCCCTCCCCACTCAGCCTCCGAAAGAGTCCCCTGAGAGGACTCCACTGCAGGATTTCCTTTCACCTCCTTGGCTTGTCCCTGGCCCTCTTCTTGCTGTGCCCTCATACGGCCTTTTCTCCCTGTAGGCTTATCCCTGGCATCTAATCCTCTTTTTACAAGAGAACCAGTCCTAATAGAATAGGGCCCCACCCTCACTACCTCGTTTAACCTTAGTTACTCCTTTAAAGGCCCTATCTCCAAATACATTCATTTGGGGGTTAAGGCTTCCGCATACGAAAAGTAGAATGTTAATAAATACTAGTGGTAAGTATAGGCAAAGGAGTTAAGTTAGAAGGCTAACAGGCAAAGAACATTTAACAATTTGAAAGTATCCTCCACTTGGCCGCAAGAATTTCTAAAAGTGAATTTTATAGAAAAAGTTTAGAAGCTGCCAACTGCATACCGTAAATGCAATCATTCTAAGGACGATTTAAAACAAACGAAAAGCTCTCAATGAAAACATTTAAAAGTGCTAAAATGCAGAGTTCAATGAATTGAATACTGACACTTTTTATGAGCTGATGATTTTTCCCCCAAGTGCTAAAATGCAGAGTTCAATGAATTGAATACTGACACGTTTTATGAGCTGATGATTTTTCCCACCTGATTAAACCTTCACAAACCCATCATCTCCCCTGTGACAGCTAACGGAGGAAGACTTCGCCTACTTTCTCCGCTTTACTCACCACGCCCCGATCACACACTAGACTACAAAAGCTTTCGTCTTCCTTCAGTTTTTCACATTCCACATATGCCTTTCCAACTCCGAGAATTCCCAGGTCTTCTCTCCCTTCCCCACTGAAATGTTGTTTTTCCACCTTGCTTTGAATTTTAAATAAATCTTATAGGGTCAGCATAAATTCAAATCCAAACTGGTTTTCGACCCTAACCTCCTACACACTGAACTTTCTGTGAAAGGGTTGCAATCTGAAATGGAACTGGCAGATGTGAGATGGAAAATCTCAAACATGCACCCTCAGAAGGGAACTTGAAAACTGAGAGGCTGATTTCCCATAAATGCCTGATTTACGGAAGATCGAAACTTAGCTCCTGACCAATGAACACCTGCCAAAAACCTCCCATCCTCAAGCCAACGAACTTCCTGCATGGACTCCAGCTGGACTTTCCCCTTTCTGCACTCATTCCCCATAAACACAGCCTGCCTCAAACCTTCAATGGACTTGCCTGTAGCCTGCCAGTTGGCACGAATTGCAATTCATCTGCTATTCCTAAATAAACACAATTTCTGGCAATTTGAGTTTCCTGAGTTTGCCTCTTTCTTTAGGTTGACAATTCCCGATATTATTATGAAATTCCCTGAACATCTCCAGTGATCAACATTATTCAACTT
>NW_011911655.1:0-37792 GCF_000151845.1 Pteropus vampyrus | reverse complement strand
AAAAAAAATTCTTTCTTCTCTTGTTGGGTTCTTCTTTCCTATGATAAGTCCCAAATACTCATGACTTTAAGCAATCCAAGAGATTATGTCTGGTTACCGTTGCCCAGTGGTAAAAAATATTGGAAAATCTGTTGTTAAGACCACTGACCCATTTTCTTCAGCTATTGTTGCTACATTATTTATCAGTTTGTCCACATGAGAACAGATGGTTCAGTAATATGGTGCAGACTCCTGTCCACTTTAAGGAGTTTCTAAGTGCACAAGCCATCTGATAAGGGTGTAAGAGAAAGAAAAAGGAAGCCTCTTACCCCAGTGTTACACTCATCAATATCCAACACATGCCACAGTAGACCAGGTCTCAAGCAGATTTTTATTTGTTTGGCATCTCCATGGAGCCAAGAAGGATTAGCAGAAAGTCAGCAGGAGGAGCGTGCCATTCCAGGAACCAGTTCTCTCCTTTCCTAAATGAAGCTGTCCTGTAAGCTGAAGTCACAGTTCAAATTCCTTCTCAATAAAAATGAGTATCTGTGGTTGGGGAAATGGGTGAGTGAGTAGTGAGGCTGATGTTGCTTCTTGATTGATGACATTAGTAAGTCACACCTCAGTGCATAAGACGTACTATAATCACTTTGAACTTCTTAGAAAAAGATCTAATTCATGATTCCCTTCCCCACAAAAGACGCCTTTACCAATTACCTCTCCCCCTGCAAACTGGAGCTCAATATACCAATATGTATAGGATATAGTTGGCACAGCTCCATTTCCCTGGAAAGTTGGAACCAGACCATTGCCAAGTCTCAAAATTTCTAGTTATATCCTTCTCTCTGAATAATGGAACCCTACTTACTCTACTTTTGTTACCACTAAAGTAATAATCCCCATAACAAACAAAAAAATCTACTCCAGCATTTTTTGATATCTTAACAACCTGAGATATTTGTGGATAACAGTTTGAAATGGTCATCTATTATTATGGAATGAATAGTGTCTCCCCCATATTCATATGTTAAAGTCCCAAACCCAAACGTGATTGTATTTAGAGAAGAACTTTTAGGAAGTAATTAAGGTTAAATAAAGTCATAAGGATGGAGTCCTAATCCAATAGAACTGGTGGCCTTATAAGAGGAAAACAATCTCTCTCTCTCTTTCTCTCTCTTTCTCTCGCTCTCGTGCTCTCTTTCTCCACATGCATGCACTAAGGAAAGGCCACGTGAGAACATAGTGAAAAGGCTGCCATCTGTAAGCCAGAAAGAGAACTCTCATGAGAACTCGACTACGTTGGTACCTTGATCTTGGACTTTCAGCCTCCAGAACTATGAGAAAATTAATTTTTGTTGTTCAAACCACCTAGTCTATTGTATTTTGTTATGGCATTCCCAGCAGACTAATACAGATTTAGGTGCCAAGAATGGTTCTAGAGGAATGGAATTTTAAATATGAGTTTTCTGCATTGCTTCTGGGGTTTCTGGAATTGACTCTTTAATCAGACTAGTTTTAAAGATGCTAATGACTCTGCTAGTAGTTAACAGAGCACTGATAGTTCATGATATGATCTAGCAATATATATAATCAAGATATCATCATTGGATATTTATAATCAACCACTTATAAGAAGCAACAAACTGGGTGATTGTGTACAGTTATGCACTGCATAATGACGTTTCAGTCAATGACGGATTACATATACAACAGTAGTCTTATAAGATATAATGGAGCTCAAAGATTTCTTTCGCCTAGTGATGTAACAGTCATAACATTGTAGTGCAACATATTACTCACAGCTATTAATATAGTATAAAGATATAATAAAATATTTTTATACTGCTACGAAAAGTGTTAGTGTTTTAAACTAAGTGTTTTACAAAAGAAAAGTTAAAAAAATAAAAGTTTATGTTTATCTTACTTATTTCACTTGGCATAATACCCTCTAGGCTCATCCATGTTGTCACAAACGGCAAAATTTCATTCCTTTTTTATTGCTGAGTAATATTCTATTGTATACATACATATACCACCTCTCCTTTATCCATTAATCTATCAATGGACACCTATTTTGCTTCCACATCTTGGCTATTGTAAATAATGAAAATAGGGGTGCATATATCTTTTCAAATTGTTTTCATTTTCTTTGGATAAATACCCAGAAGTGGAATTGCTGGGTGGCATGGTATATCCATTTTTAATATTTTGAGAAACCTTCAGACTATTTTCCATAGTGGCTGTACCAATTTGCAATTTCACCAACAGTGCAGAAGGGTTCTTTTTCTCCACATCCTCACCAACACTTGTTGTTTGTTGACTTTTTGATAATAGCCATTCTGACAGGTGTGAGGTGATATCTCATTGTGGTTTTAACTTGCATTTCTCTGATGATTGGTGATGTTGTGCATCTTTTCATATGCCTATTGGCCATCTGTATGTTTTCTTTGGAAAAATGTCTATTGAGGTCCTCTGACCATTTTTTTCTTTTTTAGGCGAAGCCACCCTTGGTTGACCTCACAGATTGCAAGGACCTTGTCAGCTTACGATCCCTTATTTTTTAAATTTTTTTACACCTACAGTACCTAGTCTTCCTAGGTGGTCTTCCATCCAAGTACTAACCAGGCCTGACCCTACTTAGCTTCCGAGATCAGTCTCAGTTCCTATCAGTGTTATTGACACTTTTGGTAGCGTTCATTCAGATTCCCTTGTTGCTCCGCAGAGTTCGGTGTCCTAGGGTATGAGGAGAGGGGCCCTCTTAGTTTGGGGTTGGGGACTGAGGCTCAGACTCGGTTATGCAACCAGGGCTGGTAAAAATCAACTTTCATTCTTCTACAATCCCTCTTCTCTGCTTTCTGCTCTGATGACTTGACCCTGCCCCCGGCCACATGGAGCTCACAGGACTTCCAGGCAGGTCTGTTCAGGGAACTGGACACATCTTTTCTCTTACCCCTCCTCCTACAGGTAACTCCAGTGGCTGCAAGAGGCAACTTCTTTATCTCTCCCAGTCCACTGCCTGACACCCAGGTTTCTGACTTGTGGTAGCTCTTATTTGCAGATCCTATGCTCAAACATACTAGTGTGGAGTTTGGCTGTTTTTTGTTGAGTTTTAGATGTTCAGTTTGTTGTTGTTTCAAGGGGAGAGATCTGGGGATGTCTCTCACTTCACCATGTTTCTCCCAACTTGTTGTCTATTTTTTAATAGCTTCTGGACTTTAAGACCTGCTTAGAAAAGTCATCCTCTCATGAAGATTATAAGAAAATTCTTCCGCGTTATCATCTAGTGCCCTCAGATTTTTGTGTTTAAATCTTTTATTCTTTTGCAAAAATTTATTCTATAGAATAGATTTTATTTCAAGGATTCTAACTTTATTTTTTTTTTCTGAAGGCTATCCATTTGTTCCAAAACTTATTTATGAAATATTTCAATTTTCCCTCATATTATGAATGTCAAATTAATATATTATATTCCTGTATTTATTTGACTGCTTCAGTATTCTCTGACTATCAATTCATGGACTAAATCAATATTGTTTAATGATTGTATATATTGCTCCATTATTAACATTCTTTTTAAGTATATTACGTAATATTTTTGCACATTTATTTTTTCCTATAAAATCTACAATCACCTTGTTCTATGAATTAATAAAAATTGTGTTGTTTTATTGTTTTTTTCTTGTTGAGAATTAATTATGTGCCAGATACTATCTTATTTGTTTTTTGTTTTGTTTTTTTAATGTAGAAAAACGCACATGACAACTCAACGATAAGACAGTGAAGAACCCAATAAAAACATGGGCCATAGGTATGAACAGACACCTCATCAAAAAAGATATCCAGATATCAAATAAGCATATAAAAAGGTGTCAAAATCATGTATTATTAGGAAATTACAAATTAAAACAACAGGATACCACTTTATGCTTATTAGAATGGTGAAAAATTCAAAACACTGACAACACCAAATGTTTGTGAGGATATAGAGTAACATAAACACTGCTGGTGGAAATGGTACAGCCACTTTAGAAGACAGTTTGACAGTTTCTTACAAAAATAAACGTGGTCTTACCATATGATCTAGCAGTTGTGTTGCTCAGTATTTACCCAAATGAATTAAAAACTATGTCCCCCAAAATATGCTCATGGATATTTATAGCAGCTTTATGCAAAATTTCCAAAACTTGGAAACAACTAAGATGTCCTTCAGTAGGTGAATAGATAAAGAAGCTATAGTATATCCAGACAATGGAATATTATTTAGCACTAAAAAAATGAGCTATGAAGCCATGAAAAGACATGGGGAGGGATCTTTAATGCATATTACTAAGTGAAAGAAGCCAATCTGAATAGGCTACATACTATATGATTCCAACTATATGAAATTCTGGAAGAGGCAAAACTATAGAGACTGTAAAAATATCAGCGATTGACAGGAATTAGAAGGGAAGAAGAGATGAATAGGAAGAACACTGAAGACTTTTAGGGCACTGAAACTATTCCATGATATTACAATGGTGAATACATGTAACTACATATTTTCAAAACCTGTAAAATGTACAGCATCAAGAGTGAGCCCTAATATAAACTATGGAATTTGGGTGATAATGATGTATCAAACTAGGTTCAGTAATTGTAATAAATGTATCACTGTCATGCAAGATGTCAAGTGTTGGGGAGGTTGAGGTATGTGGGGACAGGGGGTATATTGGACTTTGTATAGCCTACTCAATTTTTCTATGAATATAAAACTGTTCTAAAAAATAAAATTCATTAATTTTTAAAAAACATATAGCATAATTTACCCTCTTAATTTTTAAATGTACACTGCAGTAATTTTAAATACATGCACACTGTGCTACAAAATATCTATGGAAATTTATCATCTTGCATGACTAAAACTTGATATACATCGAACAACTTCTCATTTCCCCCTTCCATCAGGCCCTAGAAAACACCATTCTATTTCTGTTTCTATGAAGTTTAATTACTTTCAAGACCTTACTTAACTTGGGTCATGCAGTAAGTTTTATGATTGGCTTGTTTCACTTAACATGTCCTCAAGGTTCATTCATGTTGTAGCATATAACAGGATTTCCTTTTTTTTTTTAAGACTGAATAATATTCTGTTATAACTATATACCACATTTTCTTATCCATTAATTTATCAATGGACATTCATGTTGCTTCACATCCTAGCTATGATAAATAATGCTGCAATGAAGATGGATATGCAAATATCTTTTTGAGATCCTGTTTTTAATTCTTTTAGATATATACCCAGAAGTGAAATTTCTGGATTATATGGTAGTTCTATTTTTAATTTTTGTATGAATGTCTATATTCTTTCCATAGTGGCTGCACAATTTTACAATCCCATCAGGAGTGCACAGGGGTCCAATTCCTTTGCATCCTCACCAACACTTACTTTCTTCTTTTTTTCTTTTCTTTTCTTTCCTTTCCTTTCCTTTCTTTTCCTTTCCTTTTCTTTCTTTTCTTTTTCTTTTCTTTTCTTTTCTTTTCTTTTCTTTTCTTTTCTTTCATTTCATTTCATTTCTTTTCATTTCTGTAGTGTCTATTCTAATGGGTGTTAAGTGTTATCTCATTCTGGTTTTGATTTGCAGTTCTCTTCTTATTAGTGATGTTGAGCATCTTTTTAATGTTGATTGATCATTTGTATATCTCCTTTGGAAAAGATCTGTTTAAGTGCTTTACCTTTTTAAAATCAAATCATTTGTTTTGTTTTTGTTATTGTTGTTGTTGTTATTGAGTTGAAGTTCTTTATATATTCTGATTGTTAACCTCTTATCCAATAAGCAATTTATAAATATGTTCTCCCATTCTGTAGATTGCTTTTTCACTCTGTTCATTGTTTCTTTTTCTGCACAGTTTTTAAGTTTGATGTGGTCCCATTCGTCTAATTTTTCTTTTGTTATTTGAGCTTTTGGTATCATAGTCAAGAAATCATTGCCCATTCCAATGTCAATATTTTCTTAGGTTTTTCTAGGTTTACATCTAGGAATTTTAGAGTTTCAGGTCTTATATATTTAGGTTTTTCTAGGTTTACATCTAGGAATTTTAGAGTTTCAGGTCTTATATATTTAGGTCTAATCCATTTGAGTTCATTTGGTATATGGTGTAATATTAGAGTCTAATTTTATTTTTTTGCATGTGGATATCCACTTTTCCCAATACTATTTATTGAAGAGACTATCCTTTCTCTATTTAATATTCTTGGCACTCATGTCAAAGATCAGTAGACCACATACACAAGGGCTTATTTCTGGGATTCTCTCTATTCCATTGTTCTAAATTTATCTTTATGCCAGTATCATGCTGTTTTGATTACTGTGAATTTGAAATATAATTTGAAATCAGGAAGTGTGAGATCTCAACTTTGGTCTTCTTTCTCAAGATTGTTTTGTCTATTTGAGGTCCTTTGAGAGTCCATATAAATTTTAGGGTTGCTTTTTATTATTTCTGTAAAAAATGTCAGTGTTTTGGTAAGGATTGCATTGACTCTATAGATTGCTTTTGGTAGTATAAACATTTTTAAAATATTAAGACTTCCAATTCATTAACATGGGATATATTTATTATGTCTCCATTAATTTCTTTCAACAATGTTTTGTGATTTTCAGTATACAAGTATTTTACTTTCTTAATTAAGTTTATTTCTAAGTACTTTGATAGTTTGTGTCTTGGTGTGAGTCTCTTTTGTTTCATCCTACTTAGAGCTCTTTGACCTTGAATTTGGATATCCATTTCCTTCCTCAAATTTAGGAAGTATTTGGCCATCATTTCTTTAAATAAGCTTTCTGTTTCATTGTCTCCCTCTTCTCCCTCTGGAATTCCCATAATGCATATGTCGACCTGCTTATGGTATCCTGTAAGTTGCTTAGACTTTCTTCACTTTCATTCTTTTTCTTTTTACTCCTCTAACTTGAAATTTTTAAATAACATCTCTTCAAAGTCACGATTTTTCTCCTTGATCAAGGGTGTTGTTGAACCCGTTCAGTGAATTTTTTATTTTCTTTTTTGTATTAGTTGCAGACTTTCTGTTTGGTTCATTTTGTTTGTTTGTTTTTGTTTTTTCGGTTTTTTTTTAGTTCTTTTTAATAATTTACATCTCTTTGTTTATATACTTGTTTTGATCATGTATTGTTTTCTGATTTATTTAGTTACTTACCTGTGTTCTCTTATAGATCATTAACCTTATTTAAGACAATTATTTTGAATTCTTTGGTGAGTAATTCATAGGTTCCCATTTCTGTAGGGTTGGTTTCTAGAGATTTACTTTGTGCCATTGATTGAGCCATGTTTCCTTGTTTTTTCATGTGCCTTGTAAATTTTTACTGAGTTTTATGCATTTGAAAAAACAGCTACCTCTAAGTCTTTATGTACTGTCTTCATACTGGGAAAAGCTTTCACCAATAAGCCTGGCTAGAAATTCTGGGGGCCTCTGAAATCTTTTTTGGCAGGATATAACTTCTCTGGGATTGTGCATGAGATTTTCAATTAAAGAATTTTAGTGGTTCCTTTTTCAGGAGCTCATGCTCTCCCTGACGTCTGTCTTTGGTTCTGTAGCATCTCTGGTGCTAGAGCAGCAAGCCAAAACCCTCTCCTTGGTTCTCAATGGTTCCCAGGCATAGGATTTATTCCAGCTCTCTATCAGATCTCCAAAAGTGACAAGACAGATACTAGTCCCTCTAGCAGCTCTCCAAAAAGCGAGAACATCAGATACACACTAGATTCTTTAGCCTCTCCCTTGAGGGAGAAGCAACAGTTGGGTACCTTCTCTTGATAGCACCAAGCCACAACAGCTTCTGACTGTGTCTCTGCAGTACCTCCAGTGCTATACCAAGTTGCCTCCACTCTCTCTTACTTTCAGCAGCCCCCAGGCATCCAAACTATTCTGGTTATGTTAGTGCACCAAGTCAGAGGAGAAATAAACCAGTCTCTCCAATAGTTCTCCAAAAAGTAGATTGGGCATGTATTCTAACTATTTTCTTCCTCTGCTCCCAACCCCTGAGGGAGAAACCAGGAACCAAGCTGACCTATGCAAGCTAAAGTGCAGGGCCATTGCAGTAACACAATTTTATTTGTCAATTACACTTCAATAAAACTGGGAGAAAAAAACACTAAAGCTATTAAGTATCTCAATTTATTTTTTCTATGTTCTGAATTAATTGTTTCCTTAGGATGTAAGTTCTTATTTTTTGTTGAGTTTTGTTCCTCTTTTTCATGTCATTTCTACTCCTCAAATGTTTAGTCACTTCTTAATTGTCTGTTTATATTTGTAGGTGCAGCTACAAATAAAAGTAATTTGTAAACTCATTTACTCAGGCTGAGAACCCTTGTCTTCTTGTTCTATTAATACAAATATCAGTTGTAGGAGCCAGAATACCAACAGCAGTGATGTGGAGAGGAAACCGTTTATGCATCTGACAGGCTTTCCAAAGGAATGTAAAAGTAGCTTGTTTTCTACATGGAGATTTCTCATCTACTTGGAACTTAAACATTACCAAGAGTAATACGTCTTCTCTGAAATCAACACTTATTCTGAACATTTTTCATATCCCAATGCCCTTTTTAAAGAGCTGTACTCATGGCATTAGCCCGTAGACAAATTCCTGAATCATTCCTTCTAAGACCAAGGATGGGCATAGGTGTTCTACTCTAATAGTAACTAATTGACCTATTTTCCATGGACTATTTCTTCTAGCCTATACTTCTTTAATCTTGAGGTTATTTAGAGTTATGGGGATATTCAACTTTTGTACATCCACTTGTCCACCTCTTTGGAATGGCTGGATGTTAAGCTACAGTATACTTTTCTATCACTTATCTATTTCCATCCACTTTATACCTTTGTCTCTCTTAATGGCACGTCTCTTGGATTTCCAGGTGCAAGTTTTTTCTAGTCCACTTGGCATTTTGTGGGGATGTTGGAATAGAGAGTTTATAAATGGATATATATGAGAAATAATCTGTAATTGAAAATCTTTTCCTCTCCCTCACCATTTTATCATCATCACAATATTTTGAAAAACGCTGACTTATGATCAATGTTAATTTTAATAGAAACATATTTGAGCATCTTTTAGAAAGTACCTAAATTTATTTTAATCAAGAATGAGGTAAAAATAATTTCTTTCGAATGGTTGGTATCACCAACAAGTAGTTTAAGAATATTTGTTAAATGCAGTAGCTACTCATGTTGGCTTAGAAAGCACAGAACCATATAGGATGGGGTAAGGCAAAGACTAGAACATTTAAATTTAATAAAACATTTAAATTTGTGCATTTAGAGCAACATTCACTTTCTCATATTTCTTGTCTCAGTGTAGTCATACATCTTTTGTGCTGAGTAATATGGCAAATTATGCCAAAAATAATAGCAATAATCCAATCCTTTTGGCTCATCAATTCCATTCTTAGAAATGCATTATAGAATTATCACTGGATTTCCTGTCAAGTGCGTGGAGCAGGTAAATGCTGTGCTTGTCTCCTCTCACGACCACATCAGAATTATCTTGGCACATGTTGCAAAATTTTCTAAAACCTCTCATAGGTTCATAAACCCCAAACAAACAGCATCTGGCCTCAGCATGCCCCATACCTCTTGCTGAGCAGCCCCAAGCCTGGCACTAGAGACAGATCATTTTGGTTTGCGGCTTAGTCTCCTGAGGCATATCCAAGCCCAACTCGGGTGGCAGCCATCTTAAGAATGTTTGGTGGCTCATGCCAGGTGACCCCAAAGTCAGCATGCCCCATAGCCACATCCAAAGGCGACACACCCAAAGGGCAGACTGGGCAGGCACCAGAACCCTGCTAAAGTGAAATCTGCTCTGAAGAGTTAGCTCCTGCACAACAGCTCCTCCAATGTAGTCATGGCCAGTCCTCACAATCAAAGAGCCTGAGAGTCAATCCCTCCCACTGATGTGCAAAGAGCAACTAAGTCTCAATTACAACAGGAGTGAATATGCAACAAGGGACACACCTAGAGCACTGGGCTCAGGTGGCCATGGAGACCATGCCTCTCAGACCCACAACACACCTACAACATAAGGCCACTATACTAAGACTGGGAGACATAACAACTCTACCTAAAACATAAAAACAAACACAGGAAGGCAGCCAAGATAGGGAGACAAAGAAACATGTCTCAAATGAAAGAACAGAACAAGCCTCCAGAAAAAGAACTCAATGAAATGGAAACAATCTACCAGGTATAAAATTCAAAACTCTAGTTATAAGGATGCTCAATGAACTTAGAAGAAGAGTAGATGAACTCAGTGAGAACACTAATGAAGAGATAGAAAACATAAAAATGGAGATAGAAGACAAAAAATAAACAGTCAGAAGTGAAGAATACAATAATATAAATGAAGAATATCTTAAGAGGAATCAACACATTAGATAAAGCAGAGGATCAAATTGGCAATTTAGAAGGTACAGTAGCAGAAAATACCCAATTGAAACAGCAAGAAAATAGAATCCAAACATTTGAAGATAGTTTAAAGGGTCTCTGGGACAACATCAAGTGTAACAACATTCAAATCATAGGTGTACCAGAAGAAGAAGAGAGAGAGAGAGAGAGAGCAAGGAACTGAAAACATATTTGAAGAAATAATGATGGAAAATTTCCCTAACTTGGCAAAGAAAATAGACATACAAGTCCTGGAAGCATAGGGTCCCAAACAAGATGAACCCAAATAGGCTCACACCAAGACAAATCATAATTCAAATGCCAAAGGCTAAAAGCAAAGAGGACTGTTAAAAGTAGCAAGAGAAAAGCCACTAGTTACCTACAAGGGAGCTCCCATAAGACTGTCAGTTGATTTCTCAACAGAAACTTTATAGACCAGAAGGGATTGGCAAGGAATATTCAGTAATGAAAAGCAAGGACCTACAACCAAGATTACTCTACCCAACAAAACTATCATTTAGAATCAAAAGATAGAAAAAAAAGCTTTCCAGACAAGAAAAAGCTAAAGGAGGTCATCACCACCAAACCAATATTACAGAAAATGTTAGGGGGACTCCTGTAAGGAGAAGAAAAAAAGATTACTAATAAGAATAATAAAATGGCAATAACTACATATCTATCAATAGTTACTTTAAATGTGTTAAATACTTGAATCCAAAAACATAGTATGGCTAAATAGATTAAAAAAAAAAAAACCTTGCATATACTGCCTACAAAAGACTAGGAGACTTACACTGAGAGAGTCACTTCAGATCAAAACACACACAGAGACTGAAAGTGAAAAGATAGAAAAAAAATATTTCATGAAAATGGAATCGAAAACAAAAAAGGACCCAGTGATCCCACTTCTGGGTATTTATCCAAACAAACACAAAATACTACTTCAAAGGGACATGTAAATTCATATGTTCATTGCAGCATTATTTACAATAGCCAAGATATTAAGGCAACTTTGATGTCCATCAGTGAAAGAATGAATAAAGAAGAAGTGATACATACACATAATGGAATATTACTCAGCCATAAAAAATGAAGGAAACTGGACCACCGTCTTACACCATATACAGGAATAGACTCAAAATGAAATAAAGACTTAAATGTAAGACATGAAATCATAAAACTTCTAGAAGAAAACATAGGCAGTAAACTCTCTGATATTACTAACATAATTTCTTTTCAGATATATCTCCCCAGGCAAGGGAAACAAAAGAAAAAAAATAAACAAATGGGACTACATTGAACTAAAAAGTTTTTGTATAGCAAAAGAAATCATCAAGAAAATGAAGATACACTATGGCCATGCTACCCTGAAGAAGCCCAATCCCGTCTGATCTCGGAAGCTAAGCAGGGTCGGGCCTGGTTAGTACTTGGATGGGAGACCACCTAGGAATACCAGGTTCTGTAGGCGTTTAAAAAAAAAAGAAATAAAAATGAAGATACAACCAATTGATTGAGAGAAGATGTTTGCTAATATATTTAAAATATATAAAGAACTCGTACAACTCAACAACAAAAAAACCAAACGATCTAATTTAAAAAATGGGCAGAAGACCTGAACAGATCTTTCTCCAAAGAGAAAATACAGATGGCCAATAGACATATGAAAAGATGCTCAAGGTCACTAATCATTAGAGAAATGCAAATTAAAACTACAATGAGATATCATCTCACACCTATAGGAATGGTTATTAGCAATCAAAGAACAAATGGTAGCGAGGATGTGGAGAAAAGAGAACAGATTAGATAAAGCAGTTGTATGACATTCAGCATTTCTTTATATGCTTACTTTCCAACTGTATACATTGTTGATAGGATTGCAAATTGGTACAGCCACTATGGAAAACTGTCTGGAGGTTTTTAAAAAGTTAAAAATAGATCTACCTTTTGACCCAGCAATTGCACTTCTGGGTATTTATTCAAAGAAAACCAAAACAATAATTTATAAAGACATATGCATCCCAATGTTCATGGCAGCACAATTTACAATAGCCAAGATATGGAAGCAACCTAAAATGCCCATCAACAGACAATTGGATAAAGAAATTATGGTTCATATATACAATGGAATATTACTCAGTCATTAAAAAAAGAAATCCTACCATTTGCAATGACATGGATGGACCTGGAGGTTATTGTGCTGAGTGGAATAAGTCAGACAGAGAAAGACAAATCCCATATGATTTCACTTACATGTGGAATGTAAAGAACAAAATTGACAAACAAAACAGAAACTCATAGATACAGAGAACATTTTGATCATTACCAGTTGAGAGGGAGGTTGGGGAGATGGGTGTAAAGGAGGAAGGAATTAAGAAGTACAAATTTGTAGTTAACAAAATAGTCATGGGAATATAAAGTATAGCACGAGGAATATAGTCAATAATATAATAACTATGTACTGTGTCAGATGAGTACTAGATTTATTGGGATGATCACTTCACATGTTATATAAATGTATAATCACTATATTGTACACCTAAAACTAATGTATGCCAACTGTAATTGAAAAATAAAAACATTTTTAAAAATTAAATGCATTATAAAAGAAGTAAACACAGATATATGTAAAAATTTGCTACAAGGAAGTAGTGAAAAATTAGAAAGAATATTAATTTAATAATTAGATATTTATTTTTTTCTTTATCCTTAATAAACTTTCTTAATAGAAATTTTTATATTCATAGCAAAATTGAGCAGAATATACAACGAATCACCATATATCCCCTGCACTCCTTCTCCCACATGCAAAGGCTCCCCCACAATCAACATCTCAGCACTAGAGTGTCACATTTGCTATAACTGATGAACCTCTATTAACACAACATTATCTCATAAAGTGCCTAGTTTACATTAGGGTTCACTCTTGATGTTGTATATTCTATAAGTTTTGGCAAATATATAATTACATATATCCACCATTATAGTAGTTTTACTGCCCTAAAATTCCTCTGTGCTCTGCCTAGTCAACCCTTTCTTTCCTCCCCCTCAATTCCTGGCAACTGCTGCTCTTTTTCACTTTCTTCATATTTTTGCCTTTTCCAGAATCATATAATTGGAATCATACAGTATGTGAGCTTTTCAAATTGGTTTATTTCACTTAGCAACAGGAATTTAAGGTATCTCCATGTCTTTACATGGCTTGTTAGCTCATTTATTTTTATCACTGAATAATATATTTCATTGTCTGGACATACCACAGCTTACTTATTCATTCATCTACAGAAGGACATCTTCAGTTTCCAAGTTTGGGCTATTATGAATAAAGCTGCTATAAACATCCATGAATATGTTTTTGTGTGGATGTAAGTTTTCAGTTCATTTAGGTAAATATCAAGGAACACAATTGCTGGAATGTGTGTAATGCTATGTTTAGTTTTATAAGAATCTGTGAAATTGTCTTCCAAAGTTCCTACACTATATTGCATTCCCACCAGCAATGAACGAGAGTGTCTGCTGCTTCATATTCTCAACAGCATTCGGTATTGTCAAGGTTTTGGATGTTTACCATTATAATAGGTATGAAGTAGTGTCTCATTGTTGTTTTGTAATTCCCTGATGATGTATGATGTTGAGTATTTCTTTATATGCTTACTTCCCAACTGTATATCTTCTTTAATGACATGTCTATTCAGACCTTTGCCCATCTTCAATTGCAGTGCTCACATCTTTATTGTTGAGTTTTAAGAGTTCTTTGTATATTTTTCCCAGTCTATGACTTGTCTTCATATTCTCTTGACAGTATCTTTTGCAGAGAATATTTGTTTAAAAAAAAAGTAGGGCATTCTTAAAAGATAAAATACAGCCACTTCAAGTAATACCAAAGCAGAATTTTAGCATAAATGTGTCCTCACAGTGTATTGAGTGAAAGACTCAGATATGATGTGTGTGTATGTGTATTAGGTGAATAGACAAATATAGAGAGCTAGATAGGTGTGTGTATTAAGGTTCTCCAGAGAAATAGAACCAATAGGAGACAGATTGATGATGATGATGATAGATGATAGGTAGGTAGGTAGGTAGGTAGGTAGGTAGATAGATAGATAGATAGATAGATAGATAGATAGATGATAGATAGATAGATAGATAGATAGATAGATAGATAGATAGATAGATATAGAAAGATAATAGATAAATAAATGTATTCATAACAAAATAAGGAGGAAATACTCATGACAATTACAGTCCTATGTATGTAACTGGTCATGTAGTTATAGCTGGTATTTATAAGAACATTCTCTTACTGCCCTTTCTGTATTCCCTTTGCCTTCAGCAAACACCTCAGCTGGTAATGGTTGTTTACCTGGTGGGATAAACCAAAACTCTATTCCTGAGAAGTCTGGGCCATTAGTAGTTCTGCTTTGATTGAGTTGTCATTTTGCATTGGCCCTAATCACTGGGCTTGGTAATACAAAGAAAACCCCTATGAAAACTCCTTTAATCCAAACATGCTCTCCCTTACTTCCATCATGGAATAGTAGTCCAATGTCCTTATGGTAGTCAATCATCCCAACCAGTACAGTAACTCCTTTGCTTGCCTCTTGACTCAGAGGCCTGAGGAGCCCGAAGTGGTCAGGTAGCAGTCTTAACTTCCAGTTCAATGGAATCGTGGTTTTGTCTCCTGTTGAAATCGTTCTTCTCTTTGGAGTTAAGACTGCCAAGCCAGTAGAGCATAAGTTCATGGGAACGGACAGCAAAAATTTTAATCGAGAGTTCATTAAGGGTAGTATTGAGTGGTGGCACTCCCATTTGCACTCTTTTGTTCTTAGTCCTGTGAATCCTGGCTTTGAGAGAAAAAGCGCAATATATTAAATGCTGATTTAATGCACATACAGACTTCTACAGAACTTTTGTCCCACTCTACAAGGTATTACAACCAGTTGGTGTCATAATTGAGTCTTCAAAAGTCCATTGCATCATTCTATGAAGGTACTTACTTCAGAATGGTGGGGACATGTTCCATGATCATAAGTCCATGGCTGCACCTGTTTTGCTATGAAGTGAGTGCCTGGATTAGAAAGAATGCTGTGTGGAATTCCACAATGCTGTATAAAATATTCTGTAAGTTCATGGATTACAGTTTTGACAGAAGCATTGCCTGAAGGGAAGGCAACTCCATATTTACAATGTCTATTACAGTAAGAAAACATTTCTTCCATCATGAAAGAAGGCCAATATAATCAATCTGTCACCAGTTAACTGGCTGATTACCCCCAGAGAATGTTACCATATCAAGACTCAGCATTGGTCTCTGCTACTGGCAGATTTGGCACTCAGCAGTGGATTTAGATAGGTTGTCCTTGGTGAGTGAAAGTTTGTGTTGCTGAGCCCATGAATAACCTCCATTTCAACTCCATCATGGCTACTTTGTTCATGACCCCATTGGACGATGACACTGGCTGGGGAAATAAACTGACTGGTATCCATAGAAATGGTCATCATCCTATCTATTAAAATTCTCTTCTGCTGAGGTCATCCTTTCGTGAACATTCATTGGGACACACATTTTTTCCATATTTTTTGTCCATTCAAAGAATTCTATCCACATACCTCTTCCCCAAATTTCCTTGTCACCAATTTTCTAATCACATTCCTTCTAGACACCTGACCATTCAGTCAAACCATGGGCCATAGACGATGAATTAGCATATAATCACACATCTGGACACTTTTTCTTCCAAGCAAAGTGAATGACCAGGTGTATTGCTTGAAGTTCTTAATGAGAAGATTTCCCTTCACCACTATCTTTCAGGAATGTCCCAGGGAGAGTTTGCTGTGCCGAAACTGTTTGCTTTTTGGTGTTGCATGCATATCGTGCAGAACCATCTGTAAATCAGGCTCAAATCTTCTCTTCCTCTGTGAACTGATCATAGAGAACTCCCTATGAGGCCCCTTAGGTGTGGGCTGGGAGAGAGAATGTTGTGTGACAGGAATGGGGATGAATGGCATTTGGACCACTTATTTATGTAACTTCCTTATGCCCTCAGGGCCTGCTTGTACCCAATTACATATGTAACAATTCCATTTGATGGTGAAATACAGCTATGCACACCCAACTTAATGGCTTGTTGGGTCAGATAACACCCAGTTCACGATGGGCAGCTCAGGTCAAATGGTAACTTTATGGTACATGGTTAAGCATTCAGTAGTAGGCCAAAGCTGTTTCTCAAAAGAAACATAGTTATACACAGAGGATGGCAGGATTGCTCCCACATCCTAACAGCCTGTGCTGTTCCATTGATTCTCCTGGACCATATGATCCAAGTGGCAGAGCAGCTTGCATGACAGCCTGAACCTGCTGCAGAAACTTTTCTTGTTCTGGGTCCCACTCAAAACAAGTAGCTTTTTTGGTCACTCAGTAAATGGGCCTGAATAACACACCCCGATGAGGAATGTGTTGGCTCTAAAATCCAATAAGGCCTACTAGAAATTGTGTCTCTTTTTTGCTTGTAGATAAAGTAAGATGTAACAACTTATCCCTTCACCTAAGGGATATCTCTATATATCCCCACCCCACTGGACCCTTAGCGATTACAGCAAAGTAGAAGGTCCCTGAATTTCTGTTGGATTCATCACCCTTTGACATGTAAAATCTTACAAACAAGTCTAAAGTTGTTATTTCTTACTCACTAGGTCCAATCAGCATAATATTATTAATATAATAAACCAATGTGATATCTTATAGAAGGAAAAGTCAATCAGTATCCCTATTAACTAAATGATGACATAAGGTAGAGTTGATAAAAATCTGAGGTGTGGGAAGGTGTATTGCTGGTCTTATCATCTAAAGGGCAACTATTTCTGGTGCTCTTCACTAACATACCAAGAAAAAAGCACTTGCCAGATTAATAGCTGTATGCCAGAACTAGGAGATATGTTAATTTGCTCAAACCATGAAACCATATCTGGCACAACAACTGCAATTGGAGTCGCCTTCTGGTTAAGCTTACAATAATCTACCGTCATTCTCTGAAATCCATCTTTCTTCTGCACAGGCCAAATAGGTGAGTTGAATATGGATGTGTTGGGAATCATCATCCCTCCTTGTTTGAAGTCCTTGATTATGGCACTACTCTCTGCAATCTTTCCAGGAAATCAGTATTACTTTTGATTTACTATTTTCCTGGGTAGAGGTGGTTCTAGTGGCTACTATTTGGCCTTTCCCACCATAATAACCTTCACTCCACAAGTCAGGGAATCAATGTGGGGATTCTCTAGCTGCTGAGTATGTCTACTTAAATTATCCATTCTGGAGCTGGAGGAATAACCAACCATAATCTGAGTTTGGGAACATGAGCTAAAACTCCACTGATCAGCTGACCTCTGTAAGTCCTTACTCTGTCTGGTGAACCACAGAGATTTTTGGGGTCTTGTGGAATTAGTGTCATTTTAGAACCAGTGTCTAATTAGTCCCAAAAGTTCTGACTATTTCCTTTTCCCCAGTGTGCAGTAACTCTGGTAATAGGCCATAGCTATTTTTTAGGAAAGTCTTGGAGAAAGACTAACAAAATAAATTTTTATTAGTGTTCTGAGGCCCTTCCTTAAGGAACCTAGCCTCCTCTTCAGTCTGGGTCTGTAAACCTCTAAAGACTAGGATTTAATAGAAGGCCATAACACTTCATTTTTATAATTCAGGTTAGACCTTTGTTCACCTGAACTAGAACTTTTCTGCTTAGGTAGATTAAATAAGAATTTAGTAAGATTCCTATCTATTTCACTTCTAGGAACACCAAGATCAATTAGCCAATGCCGTAGGTCTGTGCCAGTCTGACTATTCTGATCACTGCTTTGATTCTACTGTATATCACAATAACCATGCCCTTTTTGCCTTTGACAGCTGAGTGCTGCCACTTCAGAATCCAATTATTCACATTGTATTTAAATTTCCCAGTTAATAAGTACAGTTTCTACTGTAAGCTCTGGCCTATGGAAAAGAAGAATCACAGAGCTCTTAAAAGACGTCACAACTTCTTGGACAAATTCACTTCTCACTGTATTGGTAAAAGGTATGTCTTCTGGACCATCTGATGGTGGGTGAGTAGGTCTAAAATGGCAATCCACTATAAAATTCAAATTTCTGTAAAATTTTGAAATTGTTACTGGACCAAAAGGGGTCCGTCTGCTTGTGCATGAGTCAAAGGAAAGATAAGTGTAGGTTTCTAGCAAAGAAAGTAAAGATTTATTTTAGGGAGTTGCAAGTCCCAGAGACACAGGTGAGCTAATGCTCTCAACAACCTGGCCTGCTGGGTGTCTTGGAGAGTACAGATTATGTAGGGAAAAATCAGTCATGAAAACTAAGGAAGTTGGGGATGCGGGATGATTGGACAAAGCTGGGGTAATTCATCATTGTTTTTGATTCCGAGATTGGCCATGGTGCCATCTTGTCTGGTCCCATGGCCTGGTCCTATAGCCAATGGGGTTGTTGCTTTGCCTTGATTAGCCTGGAGCTGAAACACATCTAAGGCTAATATGTTATCTTTAGTGTAACCAAAACGTATTGTCCCCATGACTATAGACCTTGAGGCTTATGTTCTAAGGCTTAATGATTAAAAGAGCAGGCATACAAGGAGAAAAGGTGGAAAAAGCAACTAAGTTATAATGCTATTATCTGGGCAAAACCAACTTGAATCAGAAAAAAACATTATATTAAAGAAATGAAATGAAGTTTGTGTGCGATTATGGTGAGGTTACAAAATCCCTTCTTCTACATTAAACCAAAGCAGGTTCTGCATGTCTAACTTGCTTGTTTTAGTCTACCCTTTGGTTTCAGCCAACAAACCAAACTGTTAAATCCCTTTCTAATGCCCAGTGCTGAAACATTAAATGTAGGATCTCTAATTAGTGAGCACATATCAAGAAATTTGGCCTGATCCAACTTTATGTTCCTTTAACTACTATACCACACGCTTAATACCAACTCCCACATATTTTTCTTGGATTTCTGCCTACATAAGTTAAAAAACTCAAGTAGCTCTTTTTTAGAGTGTAGCTCAACTCTTTATAGTTCACACTTTGTGCTTCACCTTTAGGGGTCCACTACAACTCAAATCTAGTTATAGGTCTAGAAGCAAAAAAGGAGTGACAGGGGTGAGTCCTGAGGAGATTCAGAATTCTTTTACATGGCAACAGCCTCAGGAGAGGCCATTACAGTTTCCTCAGGCAATGCAGGATAAATCCCTTCAAATGGGGGTGGAGAGGCTGTTATCACTAAGGGTAGCAAAGAATAAGCATCAGAATTTAGGGGCTCAGTGTTCTCAGCTTCATCACGGCCTTCCCTCACATTTCCATTCTAATTTACAGAACCTCATTCTTTCTCAATCAATGCTTTCCTTTAACCCTGTAAGGCTGGGAGTTCAATTTGCATTGTAATTCAGCCAGTTGTAGAAAAAGATTCTGCATTTGATTTTCAGCCAATCTCAGCCCTGAGGCTACAGGAGATAAAGTTTTGCTTCAGGGCACACATACAAGCTTTAAAGTCATTTACTCAGCACTTGAACTGGGAATTCAAATCTCTGAACTCATCCAACCTTTCCTTTCCCCACTTTGTCCAGCAACATTAGGAGCAACTAGCCAATCTCCTTATAGTTGTTATTTTGCCAAAAGTGTTCAAAAGTATCATGTACAATTATGCTTAAGGATGTGGATACATTCTAAAAGATGTGTCATTATGTGATTTTGTCATTGTGCAAACATCATAGAGTACATTTACACAAACCTAGGTGGTATAGGTTACTACTCACCTAGGCTGTATGGTATAGCTTATTGCTCCTAAGCTACAAACCTGAACAACAAGTTACTAGACTAGAATTTAAGCAAGTGTAACACAATGGTAACTATGTATCTAAACAAATCAAAATGTAGGAAAGGTACAGTAAAAATACAGTATAAAAGAAAAAACATGGTACACCAGTATAGGGCACTTACCATAATAGAGTTTGTAGAACTGGAAGTTGCTCTAGGTGAGTCAGTGAGTCAGCAGTGAGTGAATATGAAGGCCCAGGACATGACTGCACACTACTGTAGACTTTATAAACACAGTACACTTAGGTTATACTAAATTTATAAAAAATATTTTTCTTTCTTCAATAATAAATTAACCTTTACTGTAAGTTTTTTTGCTTTATGAGCTCATAAAACTCAACATCAAAAAAATAAGCAATCTGATTTAAAAATGGGCAGAGGTAGAGCCATGCTACCCTGAACAAGCCTGATCCTGTCTGATCTCGGAAGCTAAGTAGGGTCAGGCCTGGTTAGTACTTGGATGGAAGACCACCTAGGAAGACTAGGTACTGTAGGTGTAAAAAAATTTAAAAAATAAGGGATCGTAAGCTGACAAGGTCCTTGCAATCTGTGAGGTCAACCAAGGGTGGCTTCGCCTAAAAAAGAAAAAAATGGTCAGAGGACCTCAATAGACATTTTTCCAAAGAAAACATACAGATGGCCAATAGGCATATGAAAAGATGCACAACATCACCAATCATCAGAGAAATGCAAGTTAAAACCACAATGAGATATCACCTCACACCTGTCAGAATGGCTATTATCAAAAAGTCAACAAACAACAAGTGTTGGTGAGGATGTGGAGAAAAAGAACCCTTCTGCACTGTTGGTGAAATTGCAAATTGGTACAGCCACTATGGAAAATAGTCTGAAGGTTTCTCAAAATATTAAAAATGGATATACCATGCCACCCAGCAATTCCACTTCTGGGTATTTATCCAAAGAAAATGAAAACAATTTGAAAAGATATATGCACCCCTATTTTCATTATTTACAATAGCCAAGATGTGGAAGCAAAATAGGTGTCCATTGATAGATTAATGGATAAAGGAGAGGTGGTATATGTATGTATACAATAGAATATTACTCAGCAATAAAAAAGGAATGAAATTTTGCCGTTTGTGACAACATGGATGAGCCTAGAGGGTATTATGCCAAGTGAAATAAGTAAGATAAACATAAACTTTTATTTTTTTAACTTTTCTTTTGTAAAACACTTAGTTTAAAACACTAACACTTTTCGTAGCAGTATAAAAATATTTTATTATATCTTTATACTATATTAATAGCTGTGAGTAATATGTTGCACTACAATGTTATGACTGTTACATCACTAGGCGAAAGAAATCTTTGAGCTCCATTATATCTTATAAGACTACTGTTGTATATGTAATCCGTCATTGACTGAAACGTCATTATGCAGTGCATAACTGTACACAATCACCCAGTTTGTTGCTTCTTATAAGTGGTTGATTATAAATATCCAATGATGATATCTTGATTATATATATTGCTAGATCATATCATGAACTATCAGTGCTCTGTTAACTACTAGCAGAGTCATTAGCATCTTTAAAACTAGTCTGATTAAAGAGTCAATTCCAGAAACCCCAGAAGCAATGCAGAAAACTCATATTTAAAATTCCATTCCTCTAGAACCATTCTTGGCACCTAAATCTGTATTAGTCTGCTGGGAATGCCATAACAAAATACAATAGACTAGGTGGTTTGAACAACAAAAATTAATTTTCTCATAGTTCTGGAGGCTGAAAGTCCAAGATCAAGGTACCAACGTAGTCGAGTTCTCATGAGAGTTCTCTTTCTGGCTTACAGATGGCAGCCTTTTCACTATGTTCTCACGTGGCCTTTCCTTAGTGCATGCATGTGGAGAAAGAGAGCACGAGAGCGAGAGAAAGAGAGAGAAAGAGAGAGAGAGATTGTTTTCCTCTTATAAGGCCACCAGTTCTATTGGATTAGGACTCCATCCTTATGACTTTATTTAACCTTAATTACTTCCTAAAAGTTCTTCTCTAAATACAATCACGTTTGGGTTTGGGACTTTAACATATGAATATGGGGGAGACACTATTCATTCCATAATAATAGATGACCATTTCAAACTGTTATCCACAAATATCTCAGGTTGTTAAGATATCAAAAAATGCTGGAGTAGATTTTTTTGTTTGTTATGGGGATTATTACTTTAGTGGTAACAAAAGTAGAGTAAGTAGGGTTCCATTATTCAGAGAGAAGGATATAACTAGAAATTTTGAGACTTGGCAATGGTCTGGTTCCAACTTTCCAGGGAAATGGAGCTGTGCCAACTATATCCTATACATATTGGTATATTGAGCTCCAGTTTGCAGGGGGAGAGGTAATTGGTAAAGGCGTCTTTTGTGGGGAAGGGAATCATGAATTAGATCTTTTTCTAAGAAGTTCAAAGTGATTATAGTACGTCTTATGCACTGAGGTGTGACTTACTAATGTCATCAATCAAGAAGCAACATCAGCCTCACTACTCACTCACCCATTTCCCCAACCACAGATACTCATTTTTATTGAGAAGGAATTTGAACTGTGACTTCAGCTTACAGGACAGCTTCATTTAGGAAAGGAGAGAACTGGTTCCTGGAATGGCACGCTCCTCCTGCTGACTTTCTGCTAATCCTTCTTGGCTCCATGGAGATGCCAAACAAATAAAAATCTGCTTGAGACCTGGTCTACTGTGGCATGTGTTGGATATTGATGAGTGTAACACTGGGGTAAGAGGCTTCCTTTTTCTTTCTCTTACACCCTTATCAGATGGCTTGTGCACTTAGAAACTCCTTAAAGTGGACAGGAGTCTGCACCATATTACTGAACCATCTGTTCTCATGTGGACAAACTGATAAATAATGTAGCAACAATAGCTGAAGAAAATGGGTCAGTGGTCTTAACAACAGATTTTCCAATATTTTTTACCACTGGGCAACGGTAACCAGACATAATCTCTTGGATTGCTTAAAGTCATGAGTATTTGGGACTTATCATAGGAAAGAAGAACCCAACAAGAGAAGAAAGAATTTTTTTTTAGTAAATCAGGTGGGAGTTTGGGGATAAAATATTTAAAATATTTAAAAAAAAAAGTTTTGTGACAACATGGATGGACCTTGAGGGTATCATGTTAAGTAAAATAAGTCTGACAGAGAAAGACAAATACTGTATGACCTCATTTATATGTGAAATCTAAAAACCAACCAAACAAACAAAACAAAACTCTTAGATACAGAGAACAGAATGGTGGCGGTCTGCGGGGAGAGTAGTTTGGGGAGGGGTGAGCAAAATGGGTTAAGGTGGTCTAGAGGTGCAAACTGCCAGTTATAAAACAAAAAAGTCATGGGGATGTAATGTACAGCATAGTGATTATAGTCAATAATATTCTATTGCATATTTGAAAGTTGCCAAGAGAATAAATCTTAAAAGTTCTCATTACAAGAAAAAATATCTTTTGTAACTTTGTGTGGTAGTGGATGGTAAATAGACTTATTGCAGTGATCATTTCACAATGTATACAAATATAAAATTATTATGTTGTGTACCTGAAACTAATGTAATGTTATATGTCAATTATATCTCAATAAAAAAAAATTAAATATTTAACCCCCCAAAATAAAAGGAAATGCACCATAGGGTAATGAAGCATATACCTTATAGATAAAAAGAGACATAAATATGGACATGGATAAAGAAGTTAAAAAATAAAGAACATATATATATAATCTGTGTCTATATTTATATTTTTATAATAATCTTACTTCATGTTAATGATTATCTCTGTAGCTAGTTTTTATCTATATAGTTAAATTTTTCAACAATGATAAAGTATTGATTCTTAATAAGAAATACATACCAATTATTTTTAATTTAATTTTTCAATTGTTTCTAATTTTAAAAAGAATTCTATCATCCCAGAAGAAAGAATTTCACAAGAAAGAATTTTCCTTCTGAAAAGCCTTGGTAGGTATGTTTGTGCAAGTGAATGCACCAATGTCTAAAAGGCTAGTCAATTCAGCCATAGGCCACTGGTCTTTTGCAGCAGAAGTGATTACTTTTAGTGATGGCATCGGAATTTCTGTTATTACATGTGAATCATTATTGCTGATATAGTTTATCTAGGAATTAACAAAATAATTAAAGCTATTGCAGCAGAAGTGATTACTTTTAGTGATGGCATCTGAATTTCTGTTATTACATGTGAATCATTATTGCTGATATAGTTTATCTAAGAATTTACAAAATAATTAAAGCTATATATTCCTTATTACCTCAACCTTTTCTTGTTTCAATCACCTCAAGAAAGCATATGCCCAGAGCCTGATTAATTCAGCTTGTCAAGTTTGGATTTTCTTTCTGTCGATCAATGAGTCCACCAAACAATTTCTCTGTCTCAGATCTTTGTAGGAAAAAAAAAAAAAAAGAAATCGAAGAAAAGTCAAAATAGAATGTGCTTTCCTTCAGCTTGTCCCCTTATTTTGATACAGACCTCAAAAGATCAGAAAAAAAGGGGGGGGTTCCCAAAACATGTATTCAGTAGATCTAATTTAAGGATATAAAATGTAGAAATAATTAATACTTGCCTTTCCATAATAAAAATACATATTCTTTCTGCAAACTGAGAGAGACAGATGTCTCCGGTAACCTTATTTGATCTCATTTCACAGAGCTAAAGTTCACGGCAACATTTTTGTTCCTCGAAAGGAATGTTTGAAGTTTCTGACTTATTTTGTGTATGAGGCACAGAGGGTAGCAGGGGGCAATGGTTACTTCATGTATTTCTGTACAACATAGAGCTCATGAAAAGGGCAATGGAGAACCAGGAAGAAAGCCCTATCCATCTGCCTCTGCTCTATTTCTCCATAACTGCAAATATACTGCCTGCCTAGAGCTCATGTATTGCTATGGTCAGGAATGTGCAGGCAGTGAGGTTAGGAGAAAGGTTGGAGGACTGAGCAAGACCATGTCTGAAATATCTGCTTGGCAGCCTAGGATTCATATTTCAACTATTAAATACCCAGGTCATCTGTCAGTGCCAAATTTAAAGATTAGTAAGAACTCATTGTGGCTCAGTTTCCTTATTTGCAAAATGTGAATAACTGAGTCATTATGGGAATAAAATGGGGTCATGCGTATAAAATACAATAGTAATGCTCACTTAATAGTAGCTATTACTTGTTAGTATTATGTGGTTCTTGGGCATTGTGTAAGTGAGGTAAATAAAAGTGGGCTCATGGAAAAGAAAGGGAATTAGGTAATACTTGAAAAAATGGCCAAATAAGAATACAGCTTCATTTGTTATCTGAGAAGCTTACCTAAAATTTACATTTTCAAAGAGGAAAGAGGACATTTATACCTTTGCACATTCTTGCAGTTAGAGTTCACATGTTCAGGCACCATCTTCTCAACTGACATTTCTTCTTAGTTCCAGGAAAGACCACTGGAGTTCAAGCCTCAGAGAGTACTTAAGGCTCAATATTGGGCTCATATGGAAGTAGAGGCCAGGATTAAAATCCCAAAGAGCTGGGGAAAAGATTCTCCTCATTAAAGAAACTCCCAGAGGAGGGAGGGGTTGTACTGTAATTAGTATAATAATCATTATTGTGGTAGAGAAATTGACATGAATTGAATGTTGAAAGCTGAGTAAGTGGTCATCAGTTGAAGAGAGACCCTGGGGTGGAGATGATTGGAGGGGTGTTCAGGAAGACAGAGTTGTGTGAACGAAAGCAGAGAGGCATGAAAGAGCATCAGATCTTTAAAAAGCAGTAAGTTCTTTTGTGAAGCTTGAACAAAGAGTGCAAGAGAGATGGCAGAGAGAGAAAAAAACAAAAAGCCAGAGAGGCTGGGAAGGATCAGGTCTCCCAGGGTCTTATAGAGCATGACAAGAAATCTGGACTTTGTTTTTATAATGAATGAGAAATTATGACTGAAAACTCACGAGGGGGAAACTAGAAGAGTATGGCAAGAAGCCAGATAAGGAATGATGGGGGCTGAAACTAAGAATTATCAGTGAAAATTATAAGAAGGATGCAGATCCAAGAGAAGGTAAGAATTTATATTTGAAGGTAGTTAAAATAAAAGTAAGCACACGTAATTGTCCAATTAAAGATTTTATTTATATGACGTGTTTTACAAAATTATTTAAAATATGAAGTCAAAGTTGGTTATACATTTAGCTATTTTATTAATAATAAGTTACATAAAATTAAGACTTTCCCAGTGGAGCAAGAGGATTCTTCCATCTATAACCCTGGAACCTGGCAGAGACACTAAGCCTCAGAATTTATTTCTACCTCAGAGGTCAGCATCAGCCTAGGAAGATCTTAGATACACTGATGTAAGGCTGGTACAGAATGAAATCTCTAACTTCTAAAATAAGGATTTATATTCTAAGTAAACTCTAGGTAACTCAGTCAGTTTCAGGTACTTCTCTAATTTATGAGTTCTAATTATTTTGAGAAGGACATCTATTGACCAGCAATTGATTTAAAAGAGTTCCACAGAATCCTATAAATCCTGGAACAAACAGCATTTATAGATATAGGTTAAGACTACCCCATGGTCTGTATTTTTAAAAGCCACATTGCATTGCCCTGACAGGTAAGGTTTTGCATAACACCAAAAGGTGTCATTTGCTGGGTCCTTTGGTCCTCCTTGGGTCTCAAAATTCTATTCTGACATAACTTTTTCCTATGCCAGTTAAGGATTTACTACAAATTAAAGAGTTAAAGAAGCCACCCAAATATTTTGGGAAGCAACCTAGAACCAAAACATCAATAGTAAAAGTCAAGTCAACTTTCTATATATCAAAGCACCACATCTAAAAGATCAAGGATGTAAAAAGCGACCTTTTACATTTTAAAACTCTACACAGTGTTTAGTTATTGTTTATAAAAAATCATCAGTAAGGGAAAAAAAAGGGCAGTATTAAGGTTTTAAATAAATCAGGGTCCAAGAGGCTTAGTTGCCACCTACTGGAAATCAAGAGAAAAGCACCTTCTTTGCAGCAGACTAAAAAGAGACCTTTATATAATAAATCTTTCTGGAAAAAAAGATGAATACATTTCCATTAATGCTCAGGCAGAGAAATAGTCCATTAAACACTATGAACAAACAAGATGATAAGGCAGCTCAGAAAGAAAGAGAAAAATCTCCAGAAAGTAAGCTTAAAGATATAGAAATATGTGACTTAAATGACAGACAACTCAGGATGGTACCTCTGAAAAACTCAAGGAGATACAAAACAATTCATATCAATGATTCCGGGAATTGAAAAAAACAATTAGAAGAGCAGGATGACATCTTTACCAAGGAGATTACAACCCTCAAAAAGAACCAAATAGAATTTCTAGAGATGAAGAACACACTGAAACAGAGTAGAAAGGAAATAGCAAGCTTGGGAAATAGAGTCAACCAAATGTAGGAAAAGATCAGTGATATAGAAGACAGAAATCTAGAAATAAATCAGAAGGAAGAAGAGAGAAACTGAAGAATGAAAAATAATGAAAGAGAAATACAAAAACTAGCTGAATCGGGAGAGAAAACATAAGAATAATGGGCATTAACAAAGGCGAGGAAAAGAAGCAGGGACTAGAAAGCATTTTCGCACAAATAGTGGAAGAGAATTTCCCAAATCTAGCGAATGAGCTGGGGCTTGGAATTCAAGAAGTCAACAGAACACCCAATTGTCTCAACCCCCAAAGACTTTTACCAAGAAACATTGTATTAAAATGATCAAAAATTAACCACAAAAACGAAATTCTCATGGCAGCCAGGGAGAAGAAGAAGGTAATTTATAAAGGAAAACCCATTAGATTATTGTCGGACTTCTTAGCACAAACCTTACAAGCCAGAAAGGAGTAGAATCAGATATTCAGACTATTAAGTGAAAAGCACTACCAGCCTAGGATAATGTATTCAGCTAAACTCTCCTTCAGATATGAAGGAGAATAAAGACCTTTCCAGACATATAAAAATTGAGGGAATTCTCCACTACGAGGCCTGCATTACAGGAAATACTGAAAGGAGTAAGCTCATATAAAACAAAATGACAAAAAAAAATACATAATTGGGTATAAGGTGACTATCAGGTAAATAGAAGCAGAAGAATGCAATTCTTACTAGGAACAGGGCATTATAAGCTTAAACATTATGAAGAGAATTGCTATAGCAAGCTAGTAATGAACGTTCAGCATACATAAGGACAAATGGAGACAACAATGACTGAAAAGGGGTGAATTCAAAGATTCAAATGTGCAAAAGGGAATGGAGATAAGGCCCGCACAGAAGAAAATGAACGACTGAAAATATATAACTATCCTTTTCATATTGGTAATGGTAACCACACACCAAAAATTCAGAACTGAAGTATATAACATACAACAAGAAGAACCAGAGGTAAAACTCACAAAAGCCAACCAAAATAAAGAAAACATAAAAACAAGGACAAGGAAGCAATGGAAACACCGAGCTACCAGAAAGCAAAAGATAAACTGTCTATAAGATGACCTCACATTTCAATAATCATCCAAAATGTAAATGGATTGACCTCACCAATAAAAAGGCACAGAGTTGCATAATGTATCAAAAAGCAAAACCCTGCCATATGCTGCCTCCAGGAGACACATCTCAGCTCCAAAGACAAATACAGACTCAAAGTGGAGCGGTGGAAAAAGATATTTCAAACAAATGGCATTCAGAGAAGAACGGGAGTAGCAGTACTAATATCAGGTGAAATAGGCTTCAAAATAAAAAAGTTAAAGAAAGATACTGAGAGACACTTCATAATGATAAAGAGAATCATGCACCAAAAAGACATAACACTTATTAATATCTAGACACCCAATAAGGGAGCCTTAAAATATGTGAAGCAATTACTAACAGAATTAAAGGAAGAAACAGACCAGAACACTATTGTAGTACGGGACCTAAATACCCCAATGTAATACCCCAATGTCAGATATGGACAGATCATCCAAACAGAAAATCAATCAGGAAATAACATCCTTAAATGACACATTAGACCAACGGAACATAATTGACGTATAAGAGCTTTCCATCCCAAAACACCTGCTTATAAATTCTTCTCTAGTACACATGGAATATTCTCAGGAATCGACCACATACTGGGTCACAGAAATAGCCTCAAAAAAATATAAGAGGGTTGAAATCATATCAACCATATTCTCTGATCATAATGCTTTGAAACTAGAGATTAACTGCAGAAAGAAATCAGGAAGAACCGCAAATACATGGATATTAAACAACATGCTACCAAAGAATGACTGGGTCAGAGAAGAAATAAAAAGAGAGATCAAGAGATACATAGAAACGAATGATAATGATAGTACAACAAATCAAACTTTTGGAACATGGCAAAAGCGGTCATAAGAGTAGAGTTCATATCATTACAGGCCTGTCTCCAAAAGAGAGAACAAGCCCAAATAAACAACCTAACGCATCAACATAATAAACTAGAAAAGGAAGAACAAATGAAGCCTAAAGTCAGCAGAAGGAAAAAAGTATTCAAAATTAGAACAGAAATAAATAAAATTGAAAACAACGACAGCAATAAAAACAATAGGAAAAATAAGGGCAACAAAGAGCTGGTTCTTAGAGAAGGTTAATAAAATTGAAAAATCCATGGCAAGACTCACTAAAGAAAAAAAGAGAAAGGACACAAATAAAATCAGAGGTGAAACGGAGGAAATTACGACTTACATCGCAGAAATACAAAGGATCATGCAAGAATACTATGAAAAAATATATAACGCCAAATTTAATAACCTAGAAGAAATGGACCACCACTTAGAAAAATACAATCTTCCTAGACTGAATCAAGAAGATCTGGAAAATCTAAATAGAATGATCAGCAGTATGGAAATTGAAACACTCATCAAAAACCTACCAAAAAGTAAATGTTCAGGACCAGATGACTTCACCGGTGAATTCTATCAAACATTCAAAGAAGATTTAATACCTCTACTCCTCAAACTCTTCCAAAAAATCGAAGAGGAGGCAATACTTCCCAACTCATTTAATAAGGCCAATATTACCCTGATGCTGAAACTTGATTAAGATAACACCAAAAAAGAAAACTACAGATCGGTATCTCTCATGAACACAGATTCCAAATTCCTAAATAAGATACTAGCAAACTGAATACAGCAATATATTCAAAAGATTATACACCACGATCAAGTGGGCTTCATCCCAGAGGCACAGGGATGGTTCAACATACGCAAATCGATTAATATGATACATCATATAAAGAAATTAAAAAATAAGAATCATATGATCATATCAATAGATGCAGAAAAAGCCTTCGACAAGATACACCATTCATTTATGATCAAAACACTTCACAAAATCGGTATAGAAGGAAAGTACCTTAACATAATAAAGGCTATCTATGACAAACACTCAGCCAACATTACACGTAATGGTGAAAAACTAAAAACTTTCCCTCTAAGATCTGGAACAAGACAAAGCTGTACATTATTGCAATTGTTATTCAAGATAACATTGGAGGTCCTAGCAAATGCAATCAGACAAGAGAAAGATATAAAATGCATCCAAATAGAAAAGAAAAAAGTCAAACTGTCACTATTTGCAGATGACATGATTCTCTATATAGAAAATCCTAAAGACTCCACAAGAACAATACTAGAAACAATAAGGAACTACAACAAAATTTCTGGATACAAATCAACATTAAAAAATTCATAGCATTCCTATATTGTAATAATGAAGCATCAGAAAAAAAGTGGAAAAAGTAATTCCTTTTGCAATTGAAACAAAAAGAATAAAATATCTAGGAATAAATTTAACGAAACGTGTGAAGGACCTATATAATGAAAACGCTGAATTTCTACTAAAAGAAATTGAAGCAGATACAAAGAAATGGAAAGATTGTCCATGTTCTTGGATTGAAAAAATCAACATAGTTAAAATGACCGTATTACCAAAAGCATTATACAGATTTAATGCAATCCCCATCAAAATCCCATTGGCATGTTTTAAAGATATAGAACTAAAACCATCAGATTCGTATGGAAGCACAAAAGACCCCAAATTGCCTAAGTCATCCTGAGAAAAAAGAACGAGGCTGGAGGCATCACTCTTCTCGACTTCAAATTATATTACAAAGCTACAGTAATCAAAACGGCATGGTATTGGCAGCAAAACAGACATGCGGACCAGTGGAACAGAATCAAGAATCCAGAAGTAAATCCATATTTATATGGGCAAATAATTTTTGACAACAAAGCCAAAAACATACAGTGGAGAAATGAAAGCCTCTTCAAAATATGGTGATGGAAAAACTGGATAGCTACCTGCAAAACAAAGAAACTTGACTGTTGTCTATCACCGCATGCTAAATTAAACTCAAAATGGATTGAGGACCTAAATATAAGACTTGAAACAATAAAATGTATATAAGAAAACATAGGAACTAAACTCAAGGATCTTGGACTTAAAGAGGATTTTATGAATTTGACTTAAAAAGTAAGGGACATAAAAGCAAAAATAAATGAATGGGACTACATCAAACTAAAAAGCTTTTGCTCAGTAAAAGAAATCGTCAACAAGGTTAAGTGATAACCATCCGAATGGGAAGATATTTTTGCAAGCAATGCCTCCGATAAGGGCCTAATATCCAAAATGTACAAAGATCTCATACAACTCAATAACAACAACAACAAAAAGATCCAATCAAAAAATGAGCAGAGGACCTGAACTGACACTTCTCCTTAGAGGACATACAAATGGCCGACATATATTTGAAAAGATGCTGAACATTGCTAGCTATTAGGGAAACGCAAATCAAAACCACAATGAGATACCATCTCACACCTGTGAAATAGCTATAATCAATAGGACAAATAATAACAAATGCTCGCGAGGATGCGGAGAAAAAGGAACCCTCATGCACTACTGGTGGGACTGCAAATTGATACAGCCACTTTGGAAAACAGTATGGAGGTACCTCAAAAAAAACTAAGAATTGATCTACCATATGATTCAGCAAATCTTCTACTGGGTTTTTACCCCCAAAGTCTTGAAAACCCATATCTGAAAAAGTATTTGCACACCGATGTTCATAGCAGCATTATTCACAGTGGCCAAGATATAGAAGCAACTGAAGTGTCCTACGATAGATTGGCTAAGGAAGCTGTGATTCATATATACAATAGAATATTACTCAGCCATAAGAAGAGATGAAATACTGCCATTTGTGACAACATGAATGGACCTCGAGATAATCATGCTAAGCAAAATAAGTCAGACAGAAAATGTTGAAAATCAGATAATATCACTTTTCTTTGTGGGAGATCAACCTAAAATCAACAAATGAACAGGACAGAAAAACAGATACTCATGGACATGGACTATAGGCTAGTGGTTACCAAAGGGTCAGTGTTGCATATCTTTTCGGATATGGATTTTCAAGTCTTTGGGGTAAATACCCAGTAGAGGGATTGCTGGATCATATGGTAGATCAATTCTTAGTTTTTTGAGGAACCTCCATACTGTTTTCCATAGTGGCGGTTCCAATATGCAGTCCCACCAGCAGTGTATGAGGGTTTCTTTTTCTCCACATCTTCTCCAACATTTGTTATTATTTGTTCTGTTGATTATAGCTATTCTAACAGGTTTGAGATGGTATCTCATTGTGGTTTTGATTTGCGTTTCCCTAGTAGCTAGCGATGTCGAGCATCTTTTCATATATTTACTGGCCATTTGTATGTCCTCTAAGGAGAAGTGTCAATTCAGGTCCTCTGCCCATTTTTTGATTGGATCTTTTATTTTTTTGTTGTTATTTAGTTGTATGAGTTCTTTGTATATTTTGGATATTAGGCCCTTATTGGAGGCGTTGCTTGCAAATATATTTTCCCATTCAGATGATTGTCTTTTTACCTTGTTGATGATTTCTTCTACTGAGCAGAAGGTTTGCAGTTCGATGTAGTCCCATTCATTTATTTTTGCTTTTACTTCCCTTGCTTTTGAGGTCAAATTCATAAAATCCTCTTTAAGTCCAAGATCCTTGAGTTTAGTTCCTATGTTTCCTCTATGCATTTTATTGTTGCACGTCTTATATTCAGGTCCTTAATCCATTTTGAGTTAATTTGGTGTGGTAAGAGACAACAGTTTAGTTTCATTTTCTTGCAGGTGGCCTTCCAATTTTCCCAGCAGCATTTATTGACGAGGCTTTCATTTCTCCACTGAATGTTTTTGACTTCGTTCTCAAAAATTATTTGCCCATATAAATATGGGTTTACTTCTGGACTCTTGATTCTGTTCCACTGGTCCGCGTGTCTGTTTTGCTGCCAATACCATGCCGTTTTGATTACTGTAGCTTTGTAATATAATTTGAAGTCAGGAAGAGTGATGCCTCCAGCCTCGTTCTTTTTTCTCAGGATGGTTTTGAGAATTTGGGGTCTTTTGTGCTTCCATACAAATCTGACTGTTTTTTGTTCTATTTCTTTTAAAAATGCCAATGGGATTTTGATGGGGATTGCATTAAATCTGTATAATGCTTTTGGTAATATGGTCTTTTTAACTATGCTAATTCTTCCAATCCAAGAACATGGAATATCCTTCCATTTCTTTGTATCTGCTCCGATTTCTTTTAATAAGGTCTTGTAGTTTTCATTATATAGGTCCTTGACATGTTTCATTAAATTTATTCCTATGTATTTTATTCTTTTTGTTTCAATTGAGAAAGGAATTATTTTTTCCTCTTCTTTTTCTGATGCTTCATTATTAGAGTATAGGAATGCTATGGATTTTTGAACATTGATTTAATATCCAGAGACTTTACTGTATTTGCTTATTGTTTCTAGTAGTTTTCTTGTGGAGTCTTTAGGGTTTTTTATATATAGAATCATGTCATCCACAAATGGTGACAGTTTGATTTCTTCGTTTCCTATTTGGATGCCTTTTATATCTTTCTCTTGCCTGATTGCACTCTTAGAACCTCCACCGTTATATTGAGTAACAGTGGTGATAGTAGTCAGCCTTGCTTTTTTCCTGATCTTAGAGGGAAGGTTTTTAGTTTTTCACCATTAAATATAATGTTGGCTGAGTGTTTGTCATCAATGGCCTTTATTATGTTAAGGAACTTTCCTTCTATCCCGATTTTATTAAGTGTTTTGATCATAAATTGGTGCTGTATCTTGTCAAAAGCTTTTCTGCATCTATTGATATGATCATATGATTCTCATTTTTTAATATGTTTATGTGGTATATTACTTTAATCTATTTGTGTATTTTGAACCATCCCTGTGCCTCTGGGATGAAGCCCACTTGATCGTGGTGTATAATCTTTTGAATATATTGCTGTATTTGGTTTGCTAGTATCTTATTTAGGAATTTGGAATCTGTGTTCATGAGAGATATTGATCTGCAGTTTTCTTTTTTTGAGTTACCTTTACCAGGTTTTGGTATCAGAGTAATATTGGCCTCATAAAATGAGCTGGAAGATATTGCGTCCTCTTTGATTTTTTGGAAGAGTCTCAGGAGAACAGGTATTAAATCTTCTTTGAATGTTTGGTAGATTTCACTGGTGAAGCCATCTGGTCTTGACTTTTGCTCTTTGGTAGGTTTTTGATGATTGTTCCAATTTGCATACTGCTGATCATTCTATTTAGATTTTCCAGATCTTCTTGATTCAGTCTAGGAAGATTGTATTTTTTCAAGTACTGGTCCATTTCTTCCAGGTCATTAAATTTGGTGTTATATATTTTTTCATAGGATTCTTGCATGATCCTTTGTATTTCTGCGATGTAAGTCGTAATTTCCCCTCTTTCATCTCTGATTGTTTATTTGTGTCCTTTCTCTTTTTTGTTTGGTGAGTCTAGCCAGTCATTTGTCAATTTTATTCATCTTCTCAAGGAATCGGCTCCTTGTTGTATTTATTTTTTCTATTGGTTTTTTTTTTTTTGTTTGTCTGTTTTTAATTTCATTTCTGCTCTAATTTTGACGATTTCTTTCCTTCTGCTGACTTTAGGCTTCATTTGTTCTTCCTTTTCTAGTTTTTTAAGATGAAGCCTTAGGTTGTTTATTTGGGCTTGTTCTCTCTTTTGGAGATAGACCTGTAATAATATAAACTTTAGTCTTATGACTGCTTTTGCTCTGTCTCACAAATTTTGATATGTTGTACTATCATTATCATTCATTTCTATGTATCTCTTGACCTCTCTTTTTATTTCTTCCCTGACCCAGTTATTTTTCAGTAGCATGTTGTTTAAATTTTTGTATTTGTGGTTCTTCCTGATTTCTTTCTGCAGTTGATCTCTTGTTTCAAAGCATTATGATCAGAGAATATGGTTGGTATATTTTCAACCTTCTTATATTTGTTGAGGCTATTTCTGTGTACCAGTGTGTAGTTGATTCTTGAGAATATTCCATATGCACTAGGGAAGAATGTATAAGCAGTTGTTTTGAGATGAAAGGTGCTGTAAATGTCAATTATATCCAGTTGGTCTAATATATCATTTAAAGATGTTATTTCCTAATTGATTTTCTGTTTGGATGATCTGTCCATATCCAACATTGGGGTATTTAGGTCCCTTACTATGATAGTGTTTTGGTCTGTTTCTCTCTTTAGTTCTGTTATTAATTGCTCTACATATTTCGGGGCTCCCTGTTTGGGCATATGTATTAATAAGTGTTATATTCTTCTTGGTGCAAGATTCCCTTTACCATTATGAAGTGTCCCTCAATATCTTTCTTTAACTTTTTTATTTCTAAGTCTATTTTGTTTGCTATTAGTGTCGCTACTCCTGCTTTTTTCTGAATGTCATTTGCTTGAAATATCATTTTTCACCCTTTCACTTTGAGTCTATATTTGTCTTTGGAGCTGAGATGTGTCTCCTGAAGGCAGCATATGGTAGGGTTTTGTTTTTTGATCCATTATGCAACTCTGTGTTTTTTTATTGGTAAGCTTAGTCCATTTACATTTAGGGTGATTATTGAAATATGAGATCTCCTTATAGCCATTTTATCTTTTGCTTTCTGGTAGCTCAGTGTTTCCATTGCTTCCTTGTCCTTGTGTTTCTGTTTTCTTCATTTTGGTTGGCTTTTGTGGGTTTTACCTCTGGTTCTTCTTGTTGTATATTCTTGTTATATACTTCAGTTCTGAATCTTTGGCGTGTGGTTACCATTATGAATATGAAAAAGATAGTTATATATATTCAGTCGTTCATTTTCTTCTGCACGAGTCTTTTCTCCAATCCCTTTTGCGTATTTGGATCTTTGAATCCTCTTTTCAGTCATTGTTGTCTCCATTTGTCCTCCTATGTATGCCGAATGTTCATTACTAGCTTGCTATAGCAATTCTCTTCTTATTATTTAAGCTTATAATGCCCTGTTCCTAGTAAGAATTGCACTCCTCTGCTTCTATTTGCCTGATAATCACTTTACTCCTAATTATGTATTTTTTGTTGTTTTGTTATTTTGTTTTAGGTGAGCTTACCCCTTTCAGTATTTCCTGTAGTGAAGACTTCATAGCAAAGGATTCCCTCAATTTTTGTATGTCTGGAAAGGTCTTAATTTCTCCTTCATATCTAAAGGAGAACTTAGCTGGATACATTATTCTAGGCTGGTTGTTCCTTTCACTTAATAGTTTAGATATTTGATTCCATTCCTTTCTGGCTTGTAAATTTGCGCTGAGAAGTCCAATGATGCTCTATTGGGTTTTCCTTTATATGTTCTCATCTTCTTCTCCCTGGCTGCCCTGAGAATTCTGTCTTTGTCATTGACTTTTGATAACTTTAATGCAATGTGTCTTGGTGAAGGCCTTTTTGGGTTGAGATAATTGGGTGTTCTGTTGATTTCTTGAATTCCAAGTTTTAGCTCATTCCTTCGATTTGGGAAATTTTCTTTCACTATTTGTCTGAAAATGCTTTCTGGTCCCTGTTTCTTTTCCTCGCCTTTGGTAATGCCCATTATTCTTATGTTTACTCTCCTGATGGTATCAGCTAGTTCTTGTATTTCTCTTTCATTACTTTTCATTCTTCAGTTTCTCTCTTCTTCCTTCTGGTTTATTTCTAGATTCCTGTCTTCGATATCACTGATCCTTTCCTCCATTTGATCGACTTTATTTCCCAAGCCTGCTATTTCATTTTTCAACTCTTGCAGTGTGTTCTTCATCTCCAGATGTTCTATTTGAACCCTTTTGAGGGTTTCAGTCTCTTTGCTCTGCTCATCTGTGTGTTTTTTCAATTCCTGAAATTGTTGATTTGAGTTATTTTGGATCTTATTGGGTTTTTTTCAGGAGTACTATCCTGAATTGCATGTCATTTAAGTAGCATATTTCTATGTCTGTAAGCTTATTTTCTGGAGATTTTTCTCTTTCTTTCTGAGATGCTTTGTCACCTTGGTTGTTCATGGTGTTTATTGGACTATTTCTGTGCCTGGGCATTAATGGAAGTGCATTTTGTTTTTCCTGATTTATTTGTTATATAAAGTTGTCTCTTTAGCTTGCTGCAAAGACGGCAATTTTTT
>NW_011911654.1:0-1603 GCF_000151845.1 Pteropus vampyrus | reverse complement strand
TTCACCCAGAAGCCAAGTTCTTTGCTCCAGAGTTTATGGCTGGGTTAATTAGTTGAGCTTTGCTTTATTTTAATTAATACACTATTTTTTATATGGACATTTTAAAGTACCTCATAACATTTTCTTAATGGAAATATTATTAAATTGTCAAAGATGCAAGGGGAGTCAATGTCCACTAATTTTCACGCTTGCTGTGAAAGGAAATGAACTATGGGACTCAATCCATTTGTCTACCTATCAGAAGACCAATCATCTCATACGTCGTCCATTCCAGGAGACTTCCATGCCTCCTAGGTTGGAGTGCAAGCTTCTCCCCTTTGTTTCCACAGCATCTTCTAATCTGTATTGTTGCCTGTGCTGCCTTTTTATACAATTGTCTGATTCATGAGTCTCTCTATTCAGACCATGAAACCAGGATCGATGCTTCAATGTCCCGGGTTCTATCTCAGGGTATGTTCTGCGTTACGTCTGGTTGATTAATTAAACCATCAATTGATCACAGACATGTAGAGGGTTAGAGATAGAGAGAAGGAAGCAAGAGAAAGCAGGTCAAGTAGGGAAAGAAGGAGGCCGAGACAAGATTCTTATAGTAGTATGTGTATCCTGCTGATAATGAAGAGTAAACATAAACAATGCTATGCAGACTTAGTTAAAGTTTATAGGGAAATAACATGAAAAAAAAAATCAGTAGAGTAATGAGAAGGGTGAAAGAGATAAGAATATTTTCTTTGCTTAGTTTGGGTGGTGAAGGGAGCAGATAATAGGGATAAATTAGGCCCATTAAAATGTAGAGAGGGCAAGAGATTAATGTTGTCTCCAAAAAGGTGGCAGGCCTGGGCTCATTCTTTAATTAGTGTTTAACAGAGAAAAGAAAATTGGGCAATTACAAAAATAACGACGACTTGGTAAAACATCAGAAAAAAAAAAAAAGCTCAGGAAGAGAATGAATATACATTAACCACAAGATCTGTCCTGAAGGTTGGAATATTAGGGAAGTTGGCATGTTTACTGAACACTTTTCTATAATTAAAAGAAGAAATCGTGTGGATCTGGCAAAACATGCCCAAATTCTTAAATGCAAAGGCCGAATACTCCCAGGTTTGGGACAGAGAAACCTCCCTTTTACTTCTCTGTCAATATAATATTTGTTATTTCTTCAGGTATCACGGTTCCCATACAAGAGAACGCTGGGGAAGGGACAGGAAGGAAAGTCAAGGCTTGTAAATACTATCACTCATCATAATTTGGCCACGTATAGGTTTATATACAACATGTATATACACATACATGCTCTTCTCATACAAAATGGAATTAGGTATGTTGATTTTTCATGGACTACAGATATCAATGGAGTACAACATAATGATAATGGAGAAAGACACAGATTTAGGAATTAAATCACTTGGATTCACATTCTGTCTTCATCTCTTCGATCCTCATAAACTTTAAGTAGTCATCACATGCCAGTTGGGAGTCTCTGTTTCTCATCTGTAGTAAAGGAATCAGAGAACAGGCTGTGAGAGTATTGTGAGATAGTGTGCATAAAGGACCTGGCACATTGTCTGGCACATTGTCTGGCACATGGCAGATTGCTCAATAAATA
>NW_011911653.1:0-1928 GCF_000151845.1 Pteropus vampyrus | reverse complement strand
GTAAGTCTAGTTAACATCAATCACCTCACATAGTTAAATTTTTTTTTCTTGTGATATGAAATGCTAAGGTCTACTCTTAGCAACTTTGAAATATACAATACACTATTGTTAACTATAGTCACCATGCTGTTCATTACACTCCAGGACTTATTTATCTTATAGTTGAACATTTTCACCTTTGACCACTTTCCTCCATTCCCCGCCCCCTTGCCCCACCACCCCCACCTCTGGCAATCAACAATCTGTCTCTGCATCTATGAGTTTGGGTTTTTTAGACTATAAATAGAAGTGAGATCAGACAGTATTTGTCTTTTTCTCTTAGATCACTTAGCGTAATGCCATCAAGGTCCATCCATGGTGCCGCAAATGACAGGGTTTCCTTCTTTTTTATAGTTGGATAATATTTTATTGTGCGTGTGTGTGTGTGTGTGTACGTATGTGTGTATATCACATCTATTCATCCAGTAATGGACATTAGGTTGTTTCCATGCCTTGGCTATTACAAATAATGCAGCAATGAGCATGGAGTGCAGATATCGTTTCAAGATAGTAATTTTGTTTCCTTTGAATACATACCCATAAGTGAAATTACTAAATTATACAGTAGTTCTATTTTTCATTTTTTGAGGTACCTGCAAACCCTCACTGTTTTCCACAAACAGTAGCTACACCAATTTACATTCCCACCTGACTCTTTTTAAATATGAGTCTAGAGACCAGCATGATCAGCTGATCTGAGCTTCCTTTTTTCTGGGCCCTTTTCATATTTCCATTTGGTCTTCCAAGGAAGAGCACATTCTGAGTGGAAGATACTTTTAGTTCTTGCCTAGCACACCAAGTTCTTGGGAGGCAAGCCAGCAGAACAGGAGAAAAATTAGGAAGTAAAATTGATGTCTCTCATTTTGTTTTGACTGTAATTTGGTTAGTCCTCTCACTAAAATCTCCATCACCCCTCCCCAATATGGTAGCCCAATTTAGTTAAGCTGGGAATTTTATTTTGACTTTGAACTATTTTAGAGCCCCCTTCCCTGGGGCTAAAGTACTGCTTCTAGAGTCTCTTTGGAATTGGAGGTGTTGTGGACATGGCAAGGGCCAACTGAGGCAATGAAGAAAGAGATAACAAAAGAAAAACTAGGACAATGGGAAGACTATAAAATAAAACCACATGGATAATGAGCAAACAGGAACACTCACCTTAAGATACTATACACTTGCTAGACGTGGTCTATGAATTTGGCTCTGAGCTTCCCAGTAGCCAAAGGAAATAGAAACACAATCATTTATAAATGTCCAAATGTTCATATTATAAGTCAACAGTTACTCAGAAGAAATATGGCTTGTTCTGGAATTGAGACCATTAAAGAGATTTTTATCCCTAGGTTCTCATTAAGGGGCACTGTATATTATAGAGCACAGTGTTCTCGATAGCATGCCTTTATTAAGTTTCCTAGAACTTATCCCATTCCTTGCCATGATGCAAATTAGTAAAAGTAAATCTAAAAGGGCTGTTTTCCCTAGGTAAGGAGCTATACAGTATAGACGACATATTTCCAAAACTAATAAATTACTAGACTCACTAAGAAATGAGGTTTGAGTTTTGCATTTTTTTTTCATCATTTCTCTCAGAAAAAGTTAGTTAATGTGGATAATTTAGGTGCCCCTTCCTAGACCTTGTTTTCACAGTTGGAGTTTCCCCTACTAAGGACCCTTCCATCCATGAGACCCTAACCTTGTGATCTAATCACAGTTGATTATACTAAGGTAAGCTCCTGACTCAAGGGAAACCTGTTGCTACACTGAGCTAAACTAATCAGATTAGCCTCATCAAGAAATTAGACTAAGAAACACAAATTCAGCCATAGTGGCTTACTCTGGAGAAACTGGCTGAAAGGGCTAGCTAGAGTGGGCATCACACCAGCCAGACCACA
>NW_011911652.1:0-1835 GCF_000151845.1 Pteropus vampyrus | reverse complement strand
CCTTGCACAGTACTTTCAATTCAATAACTGAAAAAAATGTAGGGGACAAATCCAACAATTTATATTACCAACATCCCAGCTGAGCCTTACTTTCCCAAACCATCAAAACACAGAAAGGGAGAAAAATAGACACCAGTAATTCTCCTGAAAAATGAAGGATTGATGGGAAGAGACACAGTAGACCACAATGAGTAGGATGCGAGGTGAGAAAATGAAGTGGAAACCCAGAACACATGCCCGAGATAGAATATGATAGAATATAAATAATATATCAAAAACAACAATTTGAGAAAAATAACCAGAGGAAAATAAGAAGATAGCAACAATACTAAATATACATCTTAAAGAAATATTTTTAATGAGGTATACTCATTTAGAAAAGGAATTCTCATATTCAGATATTATATAAGAACATGCTGAAGAAAGGAATAATAAAAATGGGTCAGAAAAATGAGAGTGTAAGGAAAGAGAGGCAAAGTAGTAATTTTATATGATATGGATTTAAGGCAAAAGTACTTGAATGTAAAGAAACTTAAAATTTTAAATTAAATATAATAGATTCTACAATGCAGGTATAATTGCATGAATATTTATATATTAAATAATTTTAATAACAGCAAAATACAATAAAGCAAATTAAAATGTACAAGTAAATGGAAAAGACACAGAATGAAGATAAGACTCAGGAAATGACCTGTAGCCATATCGGAACACTAAAATAAAATAATGGAAGGAGAAAAATGAAATAAATAATATATTTAACTTCTCTAAGCAAATATACACCTTTTTAATTGTGTCATGATTTAAAAAGTACATATCTTTTTTAAGTGTTCATATAATATATTGAAAAATTAATCATAAACTGCTCTAAACCCTTAAATTCCTTAACACAAATACCAATTGTCCCAACGTGTTTTCTGAAGTTAGTGTAATTAAATTTGCAAAATACCTGTTTTTAGAATTTGTTCTTTATTGTATGAAAAATATATTAATTGATAAAGTAATGTGTTTTAACCTGGGAATATATATCTTCAAATAATTTACATAGAGTATTATACATATATTCAATATTCTTTTAATATCCTTTGGATATTTGTTTATTTTTACTTATGCACAATTATTTACTATTAATACTCTTTAAAGTGTTGATTTCTAATAATTCATTTTTTATTGAGTATAAAGTTTAAATTTCTTTTTGATATTTATGATATTTTATCAATTTCTACATTGACCTTAATCAATTTACCTTTCTCCAATTTTCTAATAGTTTATTTTGCTTTATGTTTAAAACTAAGGATCATTGTTTTAAGATCATCTTGTATACATAACTGAAGTTTTGAATTATAATATTTTATAAATAAAATTTTTTTATCATTTAATAGTTTGTATGCTGTTCTTCAAGTCTGGCCTTAGTTTTCATTTTTCCCAAAACAGAAGAATATTTTTACTTCATTCTAAGAGCTGCTAATTTTATTATTTTAATTATTAGTCTAAGTTCAAGCTATATTTCAAAGCAATCAATGTATACTATCCTTTAAAATACTTTATCATTCTTTGTCTGATTTACTCTTCAATATTCGTTTGATTATTTGGTTAATAAAATAAGAAACAAAAAAAATTTAGAATGAAAGCTCCTTACCACTCATTGGAATAAATATTCCAAAGAAAATCATAATGTAAAACGAAGGTTCCCAAAATTAACATTTGCTGCAAATATCAAAATGCCATAACCCAAACTGGTTTAAAATTAAGAACTTATATATCATACTACAAAATATCCAGAGTTAATGTGCTGCATTTTCATAATTAATTCTAATGAACCAAACCTTCTCCAA
>NW_011911651.1:0-2110 GCF_000151845.1 Pteropus vampyrus | reverse complement strand
AATCTTGATAGGGTCATATAGTCACTGATTTACAAATCAGTTGAGCATAGAATAATTTCCCATTGTGGTTTTAATTTACATTTCCCCGAGTACCAGTGAAATTGTGAACTAAAGCTTTCTTTTTATTGATATTTACAGGCCGTTTGTGATTTCTTTTCTATAGGTTACTAATTTTACTTTCATCAGGAATGCTTTCAGGAAAAGTAACAAAAAACATAAGGGTTTTTTTTTTTTTTTCTGCTTTTTACATATAAGGAGAATACAGAAGAGGGCAGGTCAAGGCTGACGGAACTTACCTGTGATGCTATCTATCAGTGCTCGATGCAGTGTCTAATGGTGGGCGATTCCAGCCTCAGCATGACAGACTTCTCACGTCAAGGTCACAGGAGGGCAGCAGCATCTCCAGTATGGCATCACTGTCTTGGAGAAGCTCTTATTTCATAAAAGCTCAGGATGTTTCTGTTTATATCTTAGTGGCCAAAACTGTGTCATATGCCACAAATTTAGCATGAGACAAGGGAACCGATACTAAGTTGAGAAAACTGGCCCCCAGTACAAAATCCAAGTGCTCTTCATAAGAGAAAAAAGGTGAAAACTATCTATTGATTATGCCATCAGCAGTGTCTGCTGCAAAAGCATTTGTGCATTTTACGCTTCTTTTTTTTCTTTTGGTCTCTTTCTTCTTAATTTGTAGAGGTTCATGGTATCTTATAGTGTCAAATTCCTTGCTGGTTATTTATGTTATAAATATCTTTTATTCTATGTATGATCATTTCAATAGATGTAAAGAAGCATTTGATAAAATTAAACATAAATTCATAATAAATTTATGTATCTAAACCTAATCCTCAATGAGGTGGGGTCTTTGGTTGGCAATTAAGTCATGACTGTGGAGCCCTTTTGAATCGGTTCAGTGCCCTTTTAAAAGTGACCTCAGAAAGCTCCCTCACCCCTTCCGCCATATGAGGGCACAGCGAGAAGACAAGACAACCAGACAGGAAGTGGGCCCTCCTCAGACGTTGATCTTGGACTTCCAGCCTCCAGAACAGTGAGAAATAAATTTCTCTTGTTTATAAGCCACCTAGTCTATGGTATTTTATTACAGCGGCCTGCGTAGGTGAAGACAAGGGTGAAAGGTGATTTTAGCCTTAGCATAAATAAGTAAGACGTGATCTAGGAAGTGGTAATGAGAAGCAGAATGAGGACTGCATTTGCAATTTTAAAATGTGCTAATATTGAGAAAATGGGACAGGGAAGGTGCCAGCAGCATGCGCACAAGAAGCAAAGGCTAGGTTGGCCATGTATTGGCAGATTTCTGCTTCTCTCACTGAGGCCTGACGAGTATGGATATGGACTTGCCCTATAAGCTGGCAATAAAGATGGAGCAAAAGACAAACCAATGCAGAGAGCTTTCACGCGTCTACATTTGACTTTCTGGCATCTCGCAGAGTGTTGAGGTATTTAATTGTATTCAGACCTCTGCTCTGAATACAGACACCATCTTTATAATAAGGACTTTCCTGACTAATCTATTTAAAATAACATCTCCTGATCAATCTCTGTCTTTTCATCTTCTTTATTTTTCACCTTATCACTTATTCCTACCTGACAAATTTGCCAATTTCTTTGGTTCACTGCGCCATTTCTTTTATTTTTTTTTTCAATTAAATTTATTGGGGCGCCATTGGTTAATAAAATTATATAGGTTTTAAGTATACAGTTCTAGACTATATCATCGATATTGTTTGTTTACTACCCAAAATTTAGTCTCCTTCCATCACCATTTATTTGATCCCCTTTACCCTTTTCTCCCACCACCACCCCCCCTGCCCCCCGCTTTTCTTCTGGTAACCGCCATACTATTGTCTGTGTCTATGAGTTTCTGTTTGTCTTGTTTGTTCATTTGTTGCTTCCAGTTTCATATGCCACATATGAGTGAAATTATATGGTTCTTGACTTTTTCTATCTGATTTAATTCACTTAGCACGATTATCTCAAGATCCATCCATATTGTTGTAAACGGCAGTATTTCATCTTTTCCTATGGTTAAGTAATATTTCATTCTCTCTATGTACCACATCTCCTTTATCCAGTCATCCATCAAGGGACA
>NW_011911650.1:0-2338 GCF_000151845.1 Pteropus vampyrus | reverse complement strand
AAAGAAAATAAGCTAGTAAAACAGATAAAATTTAGTTACGAGAAATAATAAAGTTGTGAAACTATTCAAAAGCAGAATTACTTTCTCAGAAGAAAATTTGGCATCGACATAGTAAAGGTGAGAAAATTCTTATAAGATTAAATATTGCATTAGAAATAATGAAAACTCTACTTCCTTTAAAGATTTCAGAATATGTCAAGATAATTATATAAAGGAAGAGGTAATACCAATGACAATGAAAAATGAAACCAATATTTCTAGTCAGATGCTTTTAATATAGATAACTTATGGAAAGAAGACAAAGATTTTCAGCTGGAGTTGGATGAAAATCAATGACCAAGGGAGTTAATTCTGTCTAGATAAAGAACAGATGCTGTAAGAAAAGATAAACAATAAGGAGAGAAATGTAGTTGATAGTGGTTTTAGTAATTTAAGAAAGAAAGATCGTACCAAAATAGGAAATATATTTAATAAAAATTATTTCTGTAACTATTTAAAAGGAAAAATAAAGAAAAATGGTATAGGTCAAAGGAGAAATACCAAAGACCAAGAACATGCATAATTTAATAGAAATCATCAATATTGAAATGTGACTAATATTCCTGTTCCTAGATCTAAGGGTTCATATCTGAATTTTATATAGGAATTTTAAGTAAGAGAGTACAATCCTTTGGTGCTTTTTCCAAATGGTTTATGTGAGAATAAGTAAATGACCAATTACATGGGGAAAGTTTTTATTTTTATTTTTTGTTTATTTTTTTTAAGTTTTTAAATTAAGACAGTTTTAAAAGGAGAATGAGATAAAAATTCTCATTCATTGATTGGAAATGCCAGCTTTTTCTTTAAACCACCTGATTTACCAGAAAAGTTTCTGAAACATCCATTTTCTTCATTTATCATACCAAGGTATGATTAATTTTCTCACATATATCCAACCACATATAGACTTAAGCTCCTCTTAAGAAGAGGCCAGGAATTATGTCTTATTCATCTTTGAATGCTGAATGCTAGGCACATAGGAAATGCTTCATAGACGGTCAATGAACTGAACAGGATATGTGAACATACCATATATTGGTGCAATAACCATCCTCATACTAATTCATAAATGAGAAAAAAAATTTAAAGTGATCCATGATCTGAGTTGAGGTTTCTCCTAATTGTACATGTGATCAATAGAAAAACAAATAGAAGTATCAAATTCTAAAGTAATAAATGATACAATTGAAAAGGAATTTAGTGCACAGTTTTCAAAATGTATACAAATGAACTCACTTTTTAATAGCACCTTCTTGATCGACCAAGACCATGATTTTTACACAAGTGATGCTGGTAAACATCAGATGGGAATTTAAAATACACAAATTGTTCTTCATCTGTTTTGTAGGTTAGTGATAACATTATGGGCACTGGTGGACTTTAAGTGAGTCAGATTGCCAACAGTTGAAAGGCTCATGTGAGATGCTAAATGAAATGAGAATTGTGTACCCCGCTAAACTCATATGTGAAAATTCTAATCCCTATATCTCAGAATGTGACAGTATTTGGAGGTAGGTATTTTAAAGAGATAATTAAGTTTAAATGAGTTTATTGAGGGGGCCTTAATTCAATATGGCTGGTCACCTTATAAGAAGAGGTGGTTGGTTCACAGGAGCTCATAACTTTAATTTAGATATAGCTAGCTAGACAGATGATGGATGATGATAAATGATATAGATGATAGATAGATGATAGATAGATGATAGATAGATAGATGATAGATAGATAGATAGACAGACAGACAGACACAGATGAGTGAGAGAGAATGAGAGAGGTGTGGGGAGAGAGAAAAGGAGAAAAGACAGATATAGAGAGATCTATAGATAGGAAGATTTAAAAAAACAGGCATGAAACAATGCATAGAGTGTTTCATTAACAAAAGATATAATTAAATCCTGTACTTGAATTGGAATTAGAGTTCCAATAAGAGAAAAGAGAAAAGAAGAGGAAGAAATAACCACATATAAAACATTTGGCTTTAATCATGAGGAAGGCTACTTCATTTTCTGTGATTTGACAAAAGTAGACAAAAATAGATATAAATGTAGATACATTTTTATGTGCAAGGTGAGAGAAAGGAGGTTGAGTCATTGACAGTTTATGTTCTCTATTTCCTTAACTAAGTGGAAATTCAGATAACTTTAAAGTGAGAAGAGTGATGGTTTGTTCAAATGGATGCTAAGGATTTGGATCAGTTGGTTATAGGAAAAATAGAATCAAGAATAGTTATATTTTTAAGTTTCTTTTCTTTGATAGTATATACAGTAATGAGTTATATCTTTTCTGAGTCCATATAATA
>NW_011911649.1:0-1790 GCF_000151845.1 Pteropus vampyrus | reverse complement strand
CCATTCTTAGAGCCAGTTGCATGGACAGGCATATGATCTTGGAACCATAGAATCGCACAGTCCCAGGCTGGAGAGGGTCTTCAAGGCCACATAGTCTAACCATTTCTCCAATGTTTGAGTCTTTCTCTGGTTTGTGTAATAAGTTCAGCCTCTGACTGAATTCTTTCAGTGATGAACAACTCACTGTCTTATGAGATACTCATTATTATTATTATTAGAAAGTCCTTTCCTTAGGCTGAGCTGAACTATAACTTCAGATTTTGTCTTCCGGTTCTGCCTTTTCTTCTGAAGGCAGACAGCATGGGGTCAGAGATGGGGCATGAGCTGCAGAGTCAGGGAGCTGGCTCTTCTAATCTGCCAGTTATCAACTTTGGGCAAAGTACTTCCTGTATCGGGCAAAATGGGGCTGCTTTCCTCACTTGGGTTAATTGGAAGATCAAGTGAGACAGTGAAAAAAAGGACATGCTAGAGTCATATGTTCTAATATAGAAAGATGACCGTGACATTGTTAAATGGAAAAATAAAGGCAGGTTTCAGACGAAATAAATAAGCACAGAAACAATGAAAAATTAGGTGAGAAATACACCAAACTATTGAGAGTGGCCATCTCTGGTGGATGAGACTTGAGTGGCTTGTTGCTCAGATGTTATATTTTTCCATGATGTTTAAAAAAAATTTTAACAAATGTATCACATTTGGAATCATAAAAAATAGTAAAGAAATCCATTTTAGAAAGAAAAAAGATGAAATGTCTAGAACATGTTATGTCCAGAAATGGAGTCCAGCTGTGTCCGTTGAGGTTTCTTTCTCTGCAAGCTGTCTGAATCTCTTAGGCATGTCCTCGCAGGATTCTGTGCAAGGGTCCATCTATAAGAAATGGCCTTAAACATCTAACAGAAAGAACTGCGACTGCGTTAGGTCCTGCCCCATCTGTCTCAGGGTCTTTACATTTGCACCTCCTTCTGCAGCAATTTATAATCAGTCTATATTATATTGTTGAATAGTCACATCCAAAACACAGCTGTCTCACAAACAGACAGATGTGATGGGCAGAGATATACCTTCTGTTAAGTGGGGAATGATGTTTGGGAATTTCACGAGTAGTCAGTTCATTGACAAATATCCTGCTGTTAAGGTGACTTGCTTCCCGACACTGCCTCCTATGTTTAGAGACTCACAAGTGAATATCTGGGTGACACAGCCCCCAAACATGCTTGACATCTTCCCTGGAGTGATACGTTGAGTCTTCTGGAAGAACGTTGTGTATATAGACTTTAAAAAATAAAAGCAGCAAATAACAAGCAAACTTTCTCAAGTCAGGATCATTTACTAGACATCTGTGAGCATCTGGCATGCCTCAGATCCTACCACCTAGTTTCTGGGTGATGCCAGTAGTCTGTGGCTCCACTGTTAAATGGAAAAATATGCCAGGTGCTATGAGAGAGGGGAAAATGAATCACTCTTAGCCCTGCCCTCAAGAAGTTTGCTGCCGGGCAGATGGACACAAGTCCCAATCCAGAACTTGCATGAAATGCAAAAAGGGCTGTGGTCGGAGCGTGTACTACACTCAGTGGAGATCAGAGGAGGGCATCGTTCACAGGAGCACTTTGAGCTGAGCCTGTATGGAAGAATAATATCTCCTGGGATAGAGAAGCAAGAAATGATGCTCTGCAGTGAGGAATTTGCTAGAGTATAGGAGCAAAGGCAAGAAAAGTAGTCAAGTGGTATCTGCAGAGAGAGGATCAGGTACAGGGTTGCAGAGGGGATCGGTGTAGTGTTGAGATGGGAGG
>NW_011911648.1:0-2233 GCF_000151845.1 Pteropus vampyrus | reverse complement strand
TCTTAGCTCTCATTGGATTTATTCCTTTTTACAGGTGAAAAAATCATCGAGGCTTGGCATGACTATTTTTCTAGTGTTACACAACTTTTAAGGGGCACATCTACAACAAGACGCTAAGTTTTCTGACTAGCACAGCCAGGTTAAATGCCTCTGATGCTGAGAAGGAGCAGAAAAGACTATTAATAACCATACAAGTTTAAAAAGCTTGATTAATTTGGCTTTGATTGAATAGAGGAATTATATGACCATAGATTTTTTAACATCTTTTTAACTTTTTTTCTTTTTAAATTTAATTTTTTACATTTACATGGTATAAAAGTTAAAACTATAAAATTGCATAGAGAAGTCTCAATTCCAGCCCTATTCAAATCTGTTTACTACCTACATCTGTTATTGGTAACCATTTTTATTCATTTTCAAATTATTCTTCTAGTATCTCCTTTTGTAATATAACCAGATAGACGCTCACTCACACACAATACACTCCATGTATTTTTTTTTTACTTTCTTATACAATAGGTAGCATATTATTTATGCTATTCTGCACTTTGCTTTTTTTCTTCACTAAGTATATCCTGAAGATTATATCTATATTGACATTTTTCAAAATAAGAGTATCTGGAAAATAGCACAATAAATAACTATATCTCATGACCTATGTACATTAATATGATTTATCTGTACATATGTGTATACATATGTATAAAATAAATATTTTTGCTGAAAAATTAAAAGTTGTTGATATATTTCACTCTTAAATACCTGTATATACATCTTCTAAAAATAAGGATTGCTGTATATAACCACAAAACCATTATCACACAGTTAATTAATGATAATTGCTTAATGTCTAATCCATAGTCAAGTTCTCCCAGTTGTCCCCAAAATGAATTATATAGTTAACATTATCAAACCAGAAATCAAAGTTTACATGTTGAATTTCCTTGTTAGGTCTCTTTGGTACATTTTAATATAGAGTAGTTTTATAATTCATTCCCACAGTGTTTCCTTTTAATTTTCAGTGGATTTAGATAAATTCATACACTCATGTAACCATTACTTAGATCAAGATTTAGAACACTTCTCTCACCCTAGGAAATTACCTTAAACCCCTTTCAAAGAGAACTACTTTTCTCTTTGTACTGTAACTGATCACTGCAGAGAACTACTCTTCTGATTTGTGTCACTATAGATTAGTTTGCTGGTACTTGAACTTCATAGTAAATGATACCATGTAGTGTGTAATATTTTGTGTTGGCTTCTTTTGCTCATCATATTTTTGGATTCATCCGTGTTGCTGTGTTTATCAGTAGTTCTTTTAGATCGTGGAGTGATATTCTATTGTATGTGCATATCACAACATGTTTTTCTGTTTTCTTTATTTTCTTTATTGATGTAATTATTTGGGTTGTTACCAGGTTGTGACTGCCATGGATAAAGTTGGAATGTATTTTTTTCAATCAGGTTTTTGTACTTTTACTACATATTTGTGTATGTCTGTGTACTACCTCTACTGTTGTTTCATTTAAAACTTTATACAAATGGCATCGAACTGTATGTATCATTCTGCAAACCTGTTTTTTCCACTTCAGTGTTTTTTTGAAATTTGTCAGTGTTGTTTTTTGCAGATCTAGTTCATTTCCTTAATTGCTATATAATGCTGTTTGTTTATATGACAGTGATTTAATTTTTATTACCTTATTGATGAACTTGTACATGCTAGTATTTTCCTGTTTTTTAATATTACAAACAATGTCTCAGTGACTATATTTGTACATATCTCCTGGTGTCAAAGTGTCAGTTTTTCTCAAGGGCAGGTACAGTATTCTAGGGAGCATTTAAAAAATTTGTTGGGCTTCGTTTGCCATAGAGGTGGCGGTGGGGTCCTGTTAGTGTTAATTGTCTGATATTCTGTTAGACTTGAATGTTCCATTGAATATGTAGATGAAAACCTATTTATAATTATTTAGTATTAAGAACCTAACTCTGTTTTGTATATAAACACAAAGTCTCTTTTTTGGGGGAAGCTTTTAAAATACCATAAGTTTTCCAGGAATACAATTACCATGTAAATTGAGGAAATAGTGTACTTCGTTTTATTTAGAATTTTAAGAATTTATTTTTCAGAAAATCATGGCACCAGTGTCAGCCCTACTTGTGTTAGGTTGCCAATATGTGACACCTGTCATACTGCTTTTGAAACTGTCCATCTCATGTAGCTTCTGTATATATA
>NW_011911647.1:0-2254 GCF_000151845.1 Pteropus vampyrus | reverse complement strand
GTTTTGTAAAATTCTTTTTTTTTTTTTTGACTAATAAAGAGGCTGAACACTGACTTGGCATGCACTTTGTTTACTTTTATACTTAGTTGTCATTTTTATATTGGAGCTCAATTATTTGCCTATTTTATATATCATAAAATTGTTGCTTATCTCTTTGCTTAGAGTTTTACATCTTTCATCTGTCAGTAGTTTTTCATTTTTATACAAAAAATATTTTTAAATTATTTTTGAGATATGTTTATGTTTTTGAAGATGTTTCCCACCCCAGTACTTTTTAAAATTACATATATTTTCTTCCAACTGTTTTATCATTTTCTGCATTTACTATTTTTGTTGGAATTTATTTTTTATCTATGACAGGGAATTGGAATTTAGAATCTATTTATTAAATAATTTCTTTATATCAGTAGGGAATCATAATATTTATTTTATACTTTGGGTTATAATTCAATATTACTTTATTTTGTTGCTCATATTCTTCTAGTTTCGGCTACCAGAAGCTTTTTCAGTTAGTTGCTTTGTTTCATGTCCCTTTGACATTATTGCTGTGTGTATGTTTAATAATTGTCTTATTTTTTGTCATTACAAGATGTTCCAGGTTCATCTTCGGAATTTTCTATCTTAGTCCCAGAATAAGCATTTCTCCAAGGAACTCTAGTGCCTTTTATTTGGAGAATACTATTAAAAACCAAGATCTGGGTTTTATTTTAAGTCCATGATAATATTTATCATAAATTTAAAATAAATTTTAGAAGAAAAATCCTGAAATCAATTGTTTTAAAGAAACACCTCTTAATATTTTACAGGAAAGATCTTGGATTACAAAAAATCAGTTCATGTTATTGCCTTACTTTGAGGCAATTTTTTTAAAAAAATTGAATTAAATCAATAATGCTGATACTTCACTAATTCAGACTGATGTTTTACCATTCATTATTCTGTGTTTTTAATACATAAAATGAAGAGAATGACTAACAAAGAGGTTAATGGTAAAGAAGTTTTCTTATTGAAAAGTTATAATATTTTAATAGACTTGATAGAGAAAAAATAAACAATGTAATAACCTTGCTTTACTTTAAACAACAATACAATATTGTACAAATACGTAATAAACTAATATGGGCAAAATGCTTACGTAAAATTTTTGTGTACATAAAGTGTTGCTATTATATTTAAAGCATATTGCATGACATACCAATATTGTTGATGTGCTCTGTGTATTATCCAAGTAGTTCTTGTAATTTTTTAGCATATACATGTTTCTGTGCATATCAACTATGTTTTCTCACTAATTTTTTTCTTAGTATATTTATGGAAGCCTTAATTATTTCTAAATTCACATATCTCTGCTCTTCATTCAGCCAGCAACTTGTCAAATGCTTGATGCAAATATGCTGAATAAGCTTATTTGCAAGACAACTTTGTCTCTTCTTTGAAAAATTTCTCTACTTACGTATGCTTATATAAGCAACTTTTCAGTAAAGATATAAATAAAATATCCAATCTTCTTGACAATATAAACACTGAGCAATTTCATAATAAACTCAACCAATATCAATTATGAGCTTGAATATTTAAATAAAAATATTCATATGTAATTGTTTTCTTAACCAGTTTTATTTTAAATTTGTGAAATACTTTCTAAACTTTACACTCTACCTGATTTTGCACCTTTGAAAAGGTGCTGTAGTATATGTATATAAATAGTTATTTTATTTTTTTCTATAAAAACAATTAACTACTACTTTTGAAATTATTGCTCTTTGTATCTCTTCTTCCTTTAAGAAATCTTCTAAAACTATGATGCTATTTTATTCCCTAAATTCACTGATATATTTAACATAATATTTATACTTGTGTAGATTTTGCTACTTTTAAAAAATGCCATTGATTATCATGCTCAGTGATATTATATGTATGTTATAATACTGAAAGCAACAATATCCAGTTTTCCATAGATAATTCTGATTAAGTCAAGTTTTATTATAGCTAAATTACTTTTAACTTCTTAAATGAATTTATTGCAAAAATAGTAGGGGTGCCTCTAGAAGAGAAGCATTAGAGGACAGCTAACTGCATTCTTGAAGATTTACCCAGTCACAAATGGAACAATGGAAATATAAAATTTGTTTTATGTTTCTGGGTTGGCCTTGACTCAGTAATTTTTCAAAGCATTTCTGGGTATTTTTTATGAATTTTTTATTTCTGTAGTATTCACTGAAAACACACTAATGAATAGTACTCATTAATTTCC
>NW_011911646.1:0-2683 GCF_000151845.1 Pteropus vampyrus | reverse complement strand
ACTTTGTATGAGATACTCCAGGAATCCAAAGAAATCAGTTTTGCTCTTAATCAGTTTGTCATCTTTAAATATCATTGCCAATGAAGGCAATTTCCATTTTAAAAATTTCCATCAAATTCACAGACTGTAGAGCTCTTCTGAGCAGCACACCACAAACGGAAAGTGCAAAAGGTATCACCTCACAGCGTTTCTAAAACATGCTTTCTTTTGAACTTATTTGTGTTTTAGTGAAGAGTGTGCTTAATAAAAGTAGCATTCTACTCACCAATACTCTTGGTGATGATCGCTTTATATTTTAGCAATCTTCCCTTTTTAAAACATGCCTGTAAAACATTGAAGAACTAGACTTTAAGTAATTGGAACCCTCATTAACTGAAGATCTCCCAACACAGTACTCTACTTTCGAGGCGAAAGGAGCAAATGCAGGAAAACAGATGCATTTTATTTACTTAAAAAATAATTTTAGCACATGGCTCTGACCTTAAAAAGTGCCCATAATGCCTCACAGTCATCATTCTGACTTAGTGCAGATTCTATTTAATCTTTTACACACTTAGTTCTGAACATTTTGAACATGTATATTCAGAATGATGACTGTGAGGCATTATGGGCACTTTTTAAGGTGAGATATCAGCTGGCAAATATTATTAAAAATTTCAACTTCAGTTCCAGCTAACAGGGATTTCTGGTTAATTCTTAACTAAAATGAAAGTTTAATTCAGCAGACCAGCTTTTTCCTGAGGCATCCTGATTAACTGAGGGTTTATTGTATCTAACAGAAATGTTTCATATGTGATGTTCACCTAAAGGCAGATTCCAAAATGGAAATTTGAGTAAAATTCACTTAGTTTTTCTAAAGTTATGGAGCTTTCTTAAAAATTTTCCTATGTAAAATCAAGTCTGCCCTGTCATTAATAATTAAAAACAGTTTAAGGTTTGATAATTTTTATATTTCAGAGCAAGAGGTCTTCAAGGTTTAAAGTTACCATATATACTTGCCACTACGGCAAGGGTTCCTTGACAAAACTAAAGATAGGGCAGAGTTTGAGCACGCTTACTTACTTCTAATTTTTTTTTTTTTTTTTACCCTAAATTGCACTCAATTTTATAGTGTTTGGGGTATGTGTGAATTTTACACTTTGCATTTGTGATTTAAAAAAAAAACACAACTTAATCATGTCAGTCACAGCGAGATGAATTCCATGGGTTTCTAGCCTGTCTGACCCATTTTGAGGCTAAAGGTATTGGAGATTGGGTAAGAAATTATCACGCCATCTTAAGAGTCATGTTCTGTCCCTTTTCCTCATGCTAATGTAGATAAATTGAAATACTGAAACTCGCAGGTCTACCACTACGAGGTTTGAAATTCTTACAGTGAGTTCTAAAGCCCTCTTTTTAGGTCCCTTCAGTAATGCTTGCATTCCTCTGTTCCCTGCCCTTTGTTCCCTTTGGCAAACTCATCAAGGTGTGGAATTCCTGGCCATCATTAAAGATTTATTACGTGTCTGCTCCGTACTGGGGAAGCAGGAAAAGGCGTTGGAGCTGCAAGAAAAATCGGACTTGGTCCCTGCCCTCAGGGTGTTTATATGGATACTAAGACAGATGACACAATTAAGGAGCAATAGGGCTCATTATTCCAAAAGAATATTTAGAGCACTAATAGCTACTTTTCTAGCAGAAAGTCCCCTGAGGGCAAGAACTTGCTGGTTTCCGTGCCTCCTATAGAGCATTCTCCATATAGTAAGGTGGCAATAAATATTCATTAAATTTAACTGAATGTACAAACACAGAACTGTTTATCCATTCCAAACCAGTAAAACCAACTTTTCTGTTTCTGATATTGGCACCATCATCTTTGCAGCTACCCACATTCAAAACCTTACATTGTATTTGATATCCATTCTCTTTTGCCCTCCAGGCCCAATTAGTCGTCAGTTCCTTTTGTGCCTTTCCTCTCAATTTCTCCTAAACCATTTTCCACTCTAATTCAGGTTATTACCTAAATAATACAAACTTCTAACTACTCATGCTCCCTCCTGGTGTTCTTTGGCGTGTACACACAGTGAGTTCTCCTGCCCCCAAGCCGGAATGATGTCCACAAGTTGGTAACTCCTAAGGCCCTCTCCCAGCATCCTCTGCTCCATTTAGGTAAATGGAGCATTCCCTGTCCTCATGGGGTCCTCTCACATCCCTCCTCTCTGTCTTCAGAGTTCTAAGCTCCTTCCACTGGTAAATTCCTCCCTGTCTGTCTTCACCTTTCAAAATCCTATCATTTGTATCATTCAGGATTTTCGTTTGCAAGAAGTGCCTCTGGCCACCCTAAGCAGAAGAGGAATTTACTGGAAGGATATCGAGCGGCGGTGGTAGGGGAGTGCCCGGAAAAGCTGGGAAGTGGGGAGAAAGGAGCAGGTTTGTGATCTCTGTAGGAAAGTGCTGGGACTCCCCCAGCAAGAACAAACCAAATCTCATCCTCCCTCCTCTTTGCCACCCTCTCCAGCTTCGGAGTCCTGAGTGAGAGGGCTCCATTTGCCAGCCCCAGTCCGCTCACCCTCATGGGGCTTCTGAGACTAGAGGGTCATAGGACCCATTCTGCCTCCTGCCAAGGTCAGACAGGGGTCTCCCCAGCACCAGGAACGGGGCTGGATGTAGGGTGGCCGGACTGTGGTAGCTTCCTGCCATGTCA
>NW_011911645.1:0-1571 GCF_000151845.1 Pteropus vampyrus | reverse complement strand
CCAGGCTGGTTAGGGGAAGGGGATGAGTCCTGTCCAGGCTGCTTTGTGATGCTCCCTTTTCTGTTTTCCCATTTCTTCTGAGAAACCCATTACCACCATAGCCATGTGCTGGCCTTTAATCATGTGATTTGTTGCTCTTCTCTTTGAGGAGTCTTTGCAAATCTATGTCCTAACATATAGTCTGTGCCAAAAATGAGGGAAATGTATGCTTCTGCTTATATGAGGTGCCTAGAATGGGCAAATTCATAGAAACAGAAAATAGAATAGTGGCCGCCAGAGGCTGAGGCGGGGGAGGGAGGGCGGGGGGCGGGGGAAGTGAGTGTTTAACCAGCACAGAGTTTATGTAGAGGATGATGAAAAGTTTAGGGTGCAATGGTCATACAATGTTGTAAATGTATTTGGTGTCATTGCCAGTAGCAATGGTCATACAATGTTGTAAATGTATTCGGTGCCACTGAATTGTATACTTGTGAATGGTTAAAATAACTATTTTGTATATATTTTACCACAATAAAAAACTAAATAAAATTCTGATACATAGTACATCATGGATTAACCTTTAAGGTATTTCGTGAAGTGAAATATGCAAGACACAAAAGGTTAAATTGTATACGATTCCATTTGTATCAAGTATCTAGAGTAGTCAAATTGATAGAGACAGAAAGTAGAACGGGGGTTGCCAAGGGCTGGGAGGAAGGGAAAATGAGAGTTATTATTTAGTGCGTACAGAGTTTTAGTCTGGAATGATGACAAAGTTCTGGAGATAAATAGTGCTATGGTTGTGCAACAGTTCGAATGCACTTAATGCCGCAGAACTGGACACTTAAAAATGGTTAAAATGGTAAATTTTATGTTTTGTGTATTTTATCACAATAAAAAAACATTTTCTTTTCATAAATGAGAGGGAGACTGCTTTGTCCAGCCTCCCTCTCATTTATGAAAAGAAAATGTTTTCCTAAAACAGTTTTCCTCAAACTCAGAGACACAGGAGTCCCAGTGCTGAAATCTAGGTGATTCCTCTCCACAGGCCTTCAACCTCTGGAAAGCCTTCCCTACTCCTGATCTGTGGAACGACATGACCAGGCAGGACATAGAGCAGCTGAGGAGGATGAGGCTCATGTGGGGCTGCCGAAGCCCCCACTGTCTCCACAGGATTGGCTATGCCTGGCATCCCTCTTCCCAGACCCGTCAACCTGTTTCCCTTACTCAGCCACCTAGCTAAGGAGCCATGTTCCAGGAGGCTGTCAGGGTACTTGGCTACTTCGTGGCTCTGGACATGCCTGCAATTTTGTTTCCATTGCCACTATTTAGAAACAATTTTGTTTCCAAGCCCCTATTTACAAACAGATAAGTCCTGAATGCACATCTTCAGGGTGGTTTCGAAGAAAGAAAGAGAGAGAGAGAGAGACAGAGAGAGAGAGAGAGACAGAGAGAGAGAGAGACAGAGAGAGAGAGAGACAGAGAGAGAGAGAGAGAGGCAGGCAAAGCAGGCAAGAAAGAAAGAAAGAAAAGTAAGAAAGGAAGGAAGGAAGGAAGGAAGGAAGGAAGGAAGGAAGGAAGGAAGGAAGGAA
>NW_011911644.1:0-2205 GCF_000151845.1 Pteropus vampyrus | reverse complement strand
AGACTAGACACTTAAGGATCACTACCAGCGAGGGCATTGTGAGAATGAGAGATCATTTTCCATCTAAGGAAGAACCCCGGGCACAGCTCTCCCCAGTAAGACAGCATTTACAGTTTTTCTGTCAGTATGGATGTGGGTGGGAGGGTTGCTCATCTTCAGTTTTTCCACCAATACCGGTCATCTTCGTCCAAAGAATACCAACCATCATCAATTACAATATGCGGCTTGATTAGCTGCACGTGCTCCAGTAGCTTTCTTATTTGAACAGGATACTGCCATTTCCACAGCCTGTGGAGGAAAAAAGGGAAGTTGTGATGCTGGAAATTTGCTTACTCTTGTTCCTTCCTCAACACTCCTGGAAAACCCATCGAGGATCTGAAACCCCTTCCTGTACTGTTGAGGGCAGGTTGTGTGTATTCCACATAAAAGTCCCTCTATGTAAAGGGACTCTTGGGTGTGTCAGGTGCCACACTGAGCTTTTGTGGGCAAGTGCCCTCACAGCAAACCTATGAGGCAGACGTGATTGTCATCCATCTATGATTTCTTCCCAAGAACTGACTTTGAGCAGGTCCTGTTATAGTGTTTGGAGGGACTGTGATGAACAAGGTGAAACCCCCACCCTCACACATCTTATATTCTAGGAGAAGAGAGAGAAACTGGTATTCAAATAGACACATGAGGACACAGGCTCTCAGAAGGCCAACTAGGAAAAGTCAGGTTTGACTCATCCATGCTACTTCAACTATGAAGTCCCTTAGTCACAAGCTGATTTTTGCCTAAGGCTATACTGCATCGTGAGTCATTGAAACAAACATGCTCTCTTCTTTCAACCCAACTTTTTAGCTCATTTGATAAAGTGATCGCTGTAATATTTCCCTTTCACGCATCAAGATCCCCAAATCCATTGAGCCATGCTTTCCAATCCCTCCTTCTCCTTCCATCTCTTCCTCAGACCCCATGCTACCACCATTCTGTGGTCTTTCTGGTCACGCCCATCTGCCAAAACTCGACCCTGTGTGAATCTGTGAGCTGGACCATACAGGAAAATGCAGTTACTCAACTGGGAAGGTAGCTACTGAAATAAATACATCATCACAACCAACCTCAGTAGGCTGTCCATCTTAACTATTTGTCAGTTGCAATTCAGTAGTGTAAAGCACATTCACACTGTTGTGCCACCATCACTACTACCATCTCCAGAACTTTTTCATCTTTTCAGCCTGAAACTCTGTCCCCAATAAACAGCTCCCCATTTCCCCTCCTCCTGGCCCCTGGCAGCCACCATTCTCTTCTCTACCCCTATGAATTTAACCACTCTAGGGACCTCACATAAGAAGAATCATATAGTATTTGTCTTTTTGTGTCTGGTTTATTTTACTCAGTACAATGTTCTCAAGCTTTCACAATTTCCTTCCTTTCTAAGGTTGAATAATATTCCATTGTATGTAGATACACATTTCACTTATCCATTCACCTGTCAACAAACACCTGGGTTGCTTCCACCTCTTGGCTGTTATGAATAGTGCTGCTGTGAACGTGGAGGTGCAAATATCTCTTTGAGATCCTGCTTTCAGTTCTTTTGGGTGTGTACCCAGAAGTGAAGTTGTTGGCCCAGATAGCAATTCTATTTTTAGTTTTTTAAGGCTAAACATTTTATTTGTATGTTGTCTTTCTACTCTCCCAAACCCACCACAAAGTAAACCCCACGATATATGGACACCTTGCCTCTGACTCCCATATCCTTGTGTCCCCAGCACCCAGCACGGTGCCTGGAACATAGCAGGCATTATTGGTTGAATAAGGATCTGGTTGCTTAGCCACGATCTCACCTTCTGTGATAAACTGCTTTTCTGCCAACTAGCATGTCTGCAATGGAAAAAGGTTTATGTCTCAGTTGATGATTGCCAGGGACTTACCCAACAATCTGTAGATTAGACCTGGGATGAGCAAAGGCCGGACACAGCTTCATCATTCCTTCTGGACTGAAATTGTTTCGCATCAGGTTTAAGCTGATCAGGCACTGGTTGCAGGAGAGAGCCAAGGAGAGGCCCTCACAACAATCAGACGTCAGGTCACATGCCTCCAACCTGCAGGGCCAGGACCCCCAAGAGATAACGCCAACGATCAATGATCTTGACTGATCCTTCAACTTGTTTGACTTCCACTTCAATGTTCAAAAAAACAGGCTCTACCCCTAGAGTTCCT
>NW_011911643.1:0-3228 GCF_000151845.1 Pteropus vampyrus | reverse complement strand
GTATCATATCATATATGGGGTTTGCCGATCTAGCCTGGGCTTTGCTGTAGGTCATGGATTTGGTTCAGATTTGCTTCACGTGTCTCTCATTCTTCTGACGCCAGGAGGCTACCTTGGGCACATTTTCCAAGATAAGATTCCTCTAAAGCCTTAGGCTTTGATGAATATACTGTTACTTTCACCCATGTTCTATCGACCAAAGCAAGTTTCATGACCAAGCCCAAGATCTGTGGGTTGGGGAAGAGCATTTCTCCAATTGAGGTCAAGAGGAAAGGAAACAATATTTGATGAACAACATGTGATATACCAGAGAGGGTTTGTAGTCAGGTCCCTAATTTCGACCCTTGGTTAGGTATCTTTGTATCCTTAGGAATTGTGTCTCTGAGTCTGAGGCATTGGAGCTGAGCCATGAAGAACTAAAGTTTCCTCTGACACCTCTGTGGTGCCTTATGTTCCCCACAGCTGAAGGAAGGATGTAATAAGATGTAAAGTGCATGGACAGCCTGGTAGACATAGTCGTGTATCCTGGCTCTGCTGTGGACCCTAGCAAGCCCTTTATTGCCTCTTATTGTTGGAGTTTGTAAGATTCATAATTAATCATATTCCTCTCTCCTCAAAGTTCTGAACCAGTATGGAATTATACATGGGAGTTTGATGGGAATGAAAATATTGACTTTATAACTGGCAAAGCTGAATTTGAGAACAGCTGGGATCTGAAGCTGAGTGGTTTTCTTGAGGCCTCCCTCTACTTTTGGACTCTGGAGGCCACCTGAGGGTAGTCATGGGTCTTCCAAGCAGATTCTTAGCTACTGTATACAGGAGGAATTGTGGCCAGGAGAGAGGCCACATGTGGGAGGGATGCTACACATTAAAGAGACATGAACCAGCATGTGTCAGCCTCTTGCCATCTTAAAAAATCCATGTCAATCTCTCCTCTACACACATGAAAAAGGGAGTGAAAGGTGGAAGGAAAGATGGAACCATCTCCCCTTCTTCCCACCTCCTCTCAGAGGGAAGACATTTTTGTTGCATGGGGCAGCAGGAGATGGGGAGAAAGGATGAATGATTCCAATGACCCATAAAGTGGGACCAAGTTTCTCTATGCCACTTGCCATAGATGGGCCATCAGGCCATTTCTAGCATGTCTGGAGCAGCTCTCTCCTCCCTCCAAGTCTCAATAGGGAACATCTTAACTCCATCTCAAATCTTAACCCCAGTCTTCAACCATTTCCAACTGAACAAAGCCACCTGTGTTTGAGTGAGCTCATCTGCATGTGCTTGTTGCCTCTTGAGATGGAGCCTGTGTAGGGCAGGAGACTTGAATTTATTGTGCAGAACTAGATGCTGTCTTACACTTGTCCCTTTTATCTTGGATGCTAGTTTGCTCTACAGCCAATCAGAAGTTAGAAATGAAGCATGGTGACCAATCAGAGATGAGAGAGGGTGTGGTTAGGCTGAGAATAAACTTTCAGAGCTTATAAAAAGCTGCACGCTTGGCTGGGGACTTATATTCATTTCTCCAGGGCAAGACACTGAGTGAGGCAGAGCTATGGGGAGACACTGTGGCAAGGAGTATGTATTCATGAGGACCATGCAGTCATTATTTACAGTGTCACTTCTGACCCTATCAACAACCTCAGGTTTAATAGTTAAGAGCACAGAATCTGGAGCTGGCTTCAGGGCTTCTTCATATACTAGTTATATGACCTTGAGAAAGTCTCTATGTCCCAGTTTCTATATTTGAAGAATGGTGATATTATAAATATTAACAGAAAATGTTAACAATAACTCTCACATAGTGCTGCTGTGAGGATAAAGTGACTTAATACACATGATGGGCAGCCTCTGAGATGGCTCCCAATGATCCCTGCCTCTGGGTATTTGTGCCCTCGTGTAATCCTCTTGAGTGTGGGTAGGACCTAGTGACTTGCTTCTAATAAGAGAATATGGCAAAATTGATAGGGCGTCACTTTGAGATTAAGGTATAAGAGTCGGTGACTTTCATCTTGCTTACCTTCTTTTGCTCTCTCGCTTGTCCTAATGAAAGCAACTGCATGGGTGAGCTTCCCCATGGGAAGGAAATGAGGGTGGCCTCTGGTCAATAGCTAGGAATGAGGCGATCAGTCCAACTGCCCATGAGGAACTGAACCCTTCCAACAGACATGTGAGTGAGCTTGGAAGCAGATCCTCCACCAGTTGAGCCTTGAGATGACTGCAGCCCCACCTGACACCTTAATCATGGCCTATGTGAGGTTCAGCTAAGTCATGCTCGTATTCCTGACCCACAGAGACTGTGAGATAATAAATGTTTGTGGTTTTAAGCCACTTGGTTTCGTAATTTGTTAGGCAGCAATATGATACTTGTACAATTCTTAGAGCAGTACTTAGTATATAGTAAACCCTCAATAGATATTAACTACCTTTATCGTTAATAACTCCATTTCACAGAGGAGAAGAGTGAGACACAGAGAGAGGTGACTTTCCCAGAGTTACACGATTAATATGTGGTAGAGTAGGGTCTTCACCTTTGTTCTGATTCCAAAGTCAATGTTTGCAAAGCATTAGTATTTGGAAGATTCAGTTCCTAAGGGTCCCTAGCAGGAGCTATGGAAGAAGAGAAGGTAGGTTTCCATGGGAAACCTTGCAAAAGAGAATAACCCCCTAAGGCTGCAGAAGACCCGGCCTCGGACTGGGGAGAGCCATAGCCAACCCTTTGTGGGGGAAAAGGACTAACTCCAGCACCCAGACATAGCCAGGGGTTAGGCCTTTCCAGCACATGGGGGAACCAACACATGGCTGAATCTACCCCAAGGGTTTATCAGGTCCCGTGGACTGAGGGATAGAGCTCTGGTCTCTCCCTGCCTACTCTCATTCCCTCCAGGAGCTCATGAACCAACCCAGTAACCTGAGATAAGCCCCATCTAGAGAAGTCCCATCTGAGCAAAGACCATTCTCACTGCTGTCTTGTCATGGTATGGACAAGAAGTGGAATCATCTTGGGGCAGCATGTTCTGTGAGCACAGTGCCTGCTGGAAGCATCAGTGAGATCTCTAAGGATGTATGAGCAGCAAACACAGGGAGCTCGCAATAAGGCAGATGGAACAGCTGAGATTTGAGGGTGTGGGTGGCAGGAAGGATGCAGATCCAAGCTTTGCCACACAGACACCCAAAGAATCAGACAGATACACAGAGGCACACAGACATCTGTATTAATATAAATATAATCCC
>NW_011911642.1:0-2015 GCF_000151845.1 Pteropus vampyrus | reverse complement strand
AGAAAAAGATAATATTCTGTCTAATATTATTGCTGTAATAAAGTCTTTTGTCTCTGACCAGAAATCTCATGTTTTCTGCCAACATCCATGAAACTGCGGCAAGATAACTTGCTACCCCTCAGGTAGAGTCAAATCTCCTTACAGTTCTTGACAATGTCTCATTTATCAAGAGTTTGATCATGTGGAATTTAATTAATTTCAAGCAACAGTTTTCTGTAAAATGAAAATAAAAATAGCACCTACTACACAGGTTATCAATATTAAACTAAATGAGAAAATCTATATAATTAGTACAGTGCTTGACAACTAATATCTATCATTATTATTGATATAAAATATATTACATACACACACGTGTAATATAAAAGTATATTTTATATACATACAAATATGTTTTGCCACTTGCCCCTCAACAGTTATACAGATTAATAAAACTCCAAACTACTAAATGCTAATGACAGAAATACTTTTACAGAATTGTCTTTAAAATAAAAACTGGAAGTATGTCTGTATATAGGTGTGTGGGTATGTTTTCAAATCTCCTATGTCTAAAAAAATGTAATCATATGACAGATTCCATTAACAGTATTATGCATGTAATATCCTTTTTAACATATTCGAGTTCTTGGATGGTTTAATATAAATTCAATATTAATCAAGTAGTAGGCCTCCTAACAATGACCTTAACAATTACCATGCTATATTCATTAACTGCATCAGAAAAAATACATACTCCCATGATTATACAGAAGGATGAAAGCCAAGGAACACTTTGTACTACATGAAATCTTAAAATTCAATGGAACTTAAACTGCATCTACTAAGACTCTAGTTAAAACCTCAGCAAAATGACAATATATACTATACAGACTTGTAACATTTTCTTTTCCAAAAGTAGTTTATTTTCCATAAAAAAAAGTTATTAGAACATGAAAGATGTAAAAGGACAGTTATTTTTATAAAAATTAAGTTACACTTAAAATTACAACAAATAAGATTTCATATATATTACATATTCCTTCTCCAAGACAGAAAGATATAGCAGGAATGAGGTCTGAGATTCAATTCCTGGATTTATAATTCTTAGCAATGTAATTTTGGAAAAGTTATAGAAATTCTCTGTACCTCAGTTTCCTCAAGTGCGAATAGGAATAACTGTACTTTACTTAGCAAGAATGAAGAGGAAAATGAAAATACTTTAAAATAACAGCACTAATATGCGTAAGTTTTTTTCCCTTCCTAAAAGCTAAAAGAATACAATGGAATATTATTCAGCACTAAAAGAGAGAGCGTGCTATCAAGCACAATAAGACATGGTAAGACATTAAATGTATATTACTAAGTGAAAGAAGTTAATAAGAAAAGGCTACATATGGATCCCATTTATATGACATTCTGGAAAAGGCAAAGAGACTGTGAAAAGATCAGTGGTTACCAGCAATTTGTGGGGAAGAAGGGATGAACAGGTAGAACACAGCAATTTTTATAGCAATGAAACTACTTTGCATGAAACTACTTTTTATAGCAATGGATACATGTCATTATAGATTTGTCATAACCTACAGAAGGAACACCGCCAAGAGTAAACCCTAGAGTAAGTAAACTATGCCTTTTGGTTAATAATGATGTGCCCATGTAGACTCTTCAATTATAACAAACTTACCACTCTGGTGGGGATGCTGATAAAAAGGGAGTCTGGGAGACAGGAGGAAATAACATGGAAACTCTCCATACTTTCTGCTCAACCTAAAACTGCTCTAAAACTCTATTAATGTTAAAAAAAAAAGCTAAAATAAATTATAAAATAACATATATTATAAAGATAAATTAATAACTTTGATGATCTTGATTTCTACGATTACCAAAATCCTCGCAAGATAATTCAAATATCCAGTTAGGTTACTTTCCAAATAAAATTTTTGGATGTATGTTGACAAAGCCTAACACCCTGCGAATGTCCATATTAATTATAAATATTTAGGTGGATAAGCTATTTCCTATTAGAAATAAAAATT
>NW_011911641.1:0-2348 GCF_000151845.1 Pteropus vampyrus | reverse complement strand
GGCCCGCCGGACCCGGACGTGAGTGAGGTTTCCGCTCAGCCGTCTCCACGCCGTCGCTCGTCTTCCCGCCGCCGCGCTGGCTCTTCGTCCCGCTTACCCCGCTTCCGAGGAGTGATCTGAACGTTGTGGGATGAGCTTTACTGGCCCCTGCCTTCCGCCCCACCGCCCTAAGCCCGGAGCTCCGGACTCCGCTTTACAGGCCCGAAGCGTCTCCGAGGCTTCTGCAGTCGTCGTTTCCTTTACTTGTCCAACGAAGTGACTTGGGTCTCCTACCAAAGTGACGGCAGGAAGTGCAGACCCTCCCCCCCACCCCCCGCATCAGTGCGCCCTTCTCGGGGTCCCGGGAGGCCGCCCTTCGGCCGTCCCCGCCCTGCTCGCTCCAGCAAAGGCCGAGCTGGGCGAAATGGCCTGTGACCCTGCCTGAAGACGCGAGGCGTCCCTCGGGGAGTCACTTGGCAGGCAGACGGCGGCTGTCCCTGCTTCCGCAGCCCCCTGGCCCCAAGCAATGCCCTGGCCCCAATGGGTCCTCGCCCCACTCAGGCCTCTCCCCCCACCTTGGTTCCCACCCACCTTCTTCAGTTAAGACGGAATAGCTTTTGCAGAGCCTCCCCCACGAAGCAGTCCCATCTTGTCACGCGTCAGTCTCCGCCTCCTTCCTCTAGGCCTTGTTGACAGCCCTATCTTTGCATCATCAAGAAAAGATTTTTCCTTCTGAAATAAGAATCCTGTTGCCATTCCGAGAACGTGAGAACGTGGGAAAGGTTACGTTTTAAAAATAGCACCCTTTATCGGTCCCCCACCCCCCGCCCCCCACTTGGCCGTCCTTGGAAATGCATCCTCTGCCTGGAATTCTCTCCGTTCCGCGCATGCTTCAACTAGTAACTCATTATTCAAAACTCACTAACGGTCGGCCCCCTCCGGTCCATCCCGCCCCCCATTCGGACTCGGGTGCCCCCCTCTTTCAGCCTGGGCCTGCCACCCCCACAGCACTGGTCACACGGCACCGGAACCGCTGGTTTAGGGGCTGTCTCCCTCGCTGGGCTCTCCGCTTTCCGAGGGAAGACCTGCGCTTATAGCCCAGCGTGGTGCTGCTATGCTGTAGGCGTCAATACATGTTCAGCAGATGGATAAATGAAAATATATCCCTCGCGCTCATCTCGCCACTTTATATCGACCTCTTACCTCCTCGCCTCACGCTGCTGCAAAGCTCTGTATGGACTGCGCGTCATCCACGGTTTCAACTTTATAAAAATGATTTTGGTTTTGAAAAGTAATGGTAAATAGCATGAATATGTTTTATATGTAATACAAAGTTCAAACGGCACATACAATCAGAAAAAGAAAGTAAGAACATTGCAAAAGCTCACCAGATATAAGCGACTTTCACAAGTCACTGAACTCCCAGTTTGCTGTGTGTTTCTTGAAGTAGCAGAAGGTGCCTCTTCGGCATAAGGTTATTTGGAGCCGGTTAGGTTTGAGAAACTGCAGATGCAGGAGAGGCTCTGAGTTGATCCCTTTGTGAGTGGCATTTGCATTTATAAGGGGAATCCTCATTTCTAAGTGTCTCTTACCTGGGTCCGGAAGAGGAGGGTGATTCTGAATCACAAGAAACTTTTATCAATGGAGGAGGCTGTGGGCTGAAATCGGCAAAACCTAGCCATTGGCTTTTCCTTGCTTCTCCTGATAGCAGGCTTCCCCCTGCCCCATGTCTCTCTCTCATCTTGTCTTGAAGATGATACTTACTAGGGAGACTTGGGCTGCCTCTTGGGGTTTACTGAGTTTTCTGGGCATATCCCATGTGCACCATGCTAATAAACTATTTGTTTTTCTCTTTTCTCTGTCTTTTAGTATAGGAAGTCTCAGCCAAGAATTCAGAAGATTAGAGAAAATTATATCATGCACATATATGTATACTTACGTACACACACCCATGCACACACGAATGAACGTTTTACAAAAATAGGTTCACGTTGTACCCACTATCTCGATAATGTATCTTGGATATATTTGATGTCAATAAAGGTACCTACATCGTCATATGTATGGCTTATATGACTTACATGGTATTTCCTGGAAAGGAAGAACTGATCATCTATCTGCAAAGTTGTTATCGATAACCTTATAAATACCTTTTTCTTTGTTCCTGCTGTTAAAAAACAATCGTTAGTGGAGTAAATTTGGATGTGTGCTGGCTGGAAAATCACTGCTTGGCTATCGCCCATGGGAACATCACATTCTAACAATAAGCTTTCCGCTTCTGTACCCCCGCTTGCACACCCGACCTGTGGGTTGACAGGTAGTGAATAGGAGAAAAATAGACCTTTGTGTTTAAGACAGAATGAGGAATA
>NW_011911640.1:0-2712 GCF_000151845.1 Pteropus vampyrus | reverse complement strand
TTTTCAATGTTGGTTCTCCATCCAATATACTCTCTATTACAGCCAAATTAAATTTTTTTATTGTGCAAACTGTTACCTGACCAGAGAACAAGAAAAAAAAAGCACAGTCAGAATTTTTGAGGAAAAGAGTGGAGAGGAAAAAGTGATTAAAGGAAAGAAAAGGAAATAACAGTTGAGATTTCTAATCACACTAAGCATGATATAACCGAAGAACTGATTTCTTATTTTTGCTTTATTGTGCATATAACTTAAGCATTGCATGAAAATATCAGTTTCTCATATACAGGAAATATGAAATAATTTTTACATTCTAATTTTAAATAATATTGCTTTAAGATTATTTACTTTCTTCAAATCAATGCATTTCCATAGATTGTCTTTAAATTATTATTATTAATTATTATTTACAAATTCATCTGTACCTATATAGTTTATATATAAAAGTCACTTGTTTGTACATATTTTTGAGGGTGATATTAATATTGTTTAAGTGATATGTATATGATATATTCTCATGTACTGGACTAAATTGTGCAATTTCTGAAAAGTTATTAACTTTGTCATGAAAGATTTTAAAATATAAAATTTAGCTATTCTCTACCAGCCAAAGATGATCATAGAACTATTTAATTAAAAAGAACAATATAGAGTCGACAAATCTCAGCGAACGGTTAGATTGCTCATAAAGAAGCATTTTTATCCCGATGAGAATGTAGTTACATGTTTACAACGTTCATAGATGGATCCAAATAAAACAAAAACTTTCATAGTAATTAAACTAGATGCAATTTCTTATCTTATTAAAAAATCAGAATAAGTATTAAGACATATATCTGTGTAAACTTAGTGAAATCTATGCATAAACAGCAAGAAAAATATATCACTGAAATATGTTTTATTTGAAATAAGTTTATTTCAGTGTCTTTGAGGATATTAAGTGTGATATTCTCTTTGTTAAAGAAATAATTTATGTTCTTGAATCTTACGCGTTGTAGATTATGCCTAAACTTTTTATTACTTGTTTACCTAACTTAATTGCTCTGATAAAAAGTATCTCTACTGTTAAAATACCTCATGTGTTCATTTGGCTTCATTTAAAAACTCAGTGCAATAGTATTTGATGATAGAGAGCTGATAAACTGGCTTTACAAATGGACCATAAACAAAATCTGTTTTAGATGCACTGTATCTAGATCTTCCTAGCTCTTTCACTTATTACCAGTTAATATCTACTTGTTTTTTTATTTAAACTTTCTATGCTTTAGTTTCCTCATTGAAAAATGAGATAAATGCTATACATTTTAAAGAGCTGTAATGAGGATCAATGTATTTTTATATAATACACTTCTTAAGAACACTGCCTTGAACTAGTAGTAGTCATTGTTAATTATTATTAGGTTTCATCAATATATGATGAGGGTTTATTTACAGATATTTCTCCAAGAAAAGGTAAGGTCTGTGTAATATTTTCATTTTAAATTGAGCTTGGAAATATATTTAAACTTTTTAGATATGGCCCTAAGAAGTACATCTTATTTTAACTCCTGCTATTCTGACATGCTGCAAATCATCACAGAGTAATGAATATTGGTTGAAAAATTTTGAGTTATTTGTAATTAAATTGCTTTTAAAAGCAGTGTTGTTATTATTCTTTTAGAAAAATTTTTTCACTGAAACATTTCCAGTATTTGAAAAGCACTATTACATTAATTGTTATCATATCTTTATTAAAAAAAATAGGGGAAAGGCACAATCTTGATTTTGAAAATAATAACAATTTTTTAAAAGGTCTGGAATTTCAGTTAATTCGTCCACAGTTATTCTATTTGGGAAAGTTATTAAAACTATTTCTCATGTTGTATTAAATTTATAGCAAAAGAAACAAACAAAAAACTCTATACAATTTTATACTAAGAGCTTCAGCATACATTATTTATTTAGATAGGCATTGTTTTTTCAAATTCTGGCATATTACTTCAAATTCTGGCATATTAAAAGAGACCATATAGATATGCTTAGACATTTGTATTATGTGAGGACACAATGAAAAGACAACCATCTGTGAACCAGAAAGTCATCCCCAAATACTAAGTCTGCTGGCACCATGATCTTGAACTTTCTAGTCTCCAGAACTATGAGAAATAAATTTGTTGTTTATAAGCTACTCAGTCTGTGGTATTTTGTTACAGCAGACCAAATGGACAAAGACTTTATTGAACATCATACTAGGTTTGAAACTACAAGAGTGATTATGGTAATTACCTTCCTCCTACGGCATCAGAGTGATCCTCATTTCTCAGGCTTCAGAATTATAATTTAAGGTTTTTTATGGCCACATAGTATTCAAATATCCTTTATTTGGGAGAAATTTCAAAATTTTTTATAAGGAGAAAGAAATTGTGTCAAGCACTGAATATATTGTTTGTGTGTATTATGAAATTTAATCCTTATAACAATTCTGTAAGATTAGTATTGTCAACATTTCATAAATGGAAAAAAGGAAACAACAGAAGTTCAGAGATCAAGTAATTTATCAAGGACATTCAGTTAGAAAGTAACAAAACATGTCTTCACTGCTCTGAGTCTCCTATTTTTGTTTCATACATTGTTTTCTTTAAAGACTTTCCACTTCATATGCATGTATTTAATTTATATATTGTCATATCACATTCTACCAAAATTGTCAAACTTTGAGGCTTGATTTTTTTTAAA
>NW_011911639.1:0-2538 GCF_000151845.1 Pteropus vampyrus | reverse complement strand
GGTAGATTGTTATTTTTTCATTTTTTGAGGAAAGCAAACAAGAATGAATCACTTCTACAGGTCTTTAAACGGTAATGCAACCAAACACTCTAAACGTCTCAACTCTATTAAATCTATTTTTAAAAACATTTAAGTCATAGATTTCCTTCATTTATGTCTTTTTTCTACTTACGAGGTGTTCAACATTCTATCCTACTTTCCTCTGGAACTTTGCACAAATCATAGAAGATTTACACGCGATAAAATTTTGGCAGCGCATAATAGTCCACGAAAGTTCACTAAAAGGAACAGCCTGCATGCCCCGGACAGAGCTCCAGGCCTGTCACCACCGCCTCCCGTGGCTGGGTCCCTGGCTTTCTCTGGGGGCTGAGACAGTGATTTCAGTTACAAGTCTCGAGAGGACAGTGAGATTATTTGTTCAAATCTAAAACGTACCACATAGCAGATATTTTGAAAGTCAGATAGCTAATCTTTTAAGGAGAAAAATGGAAAGGAGCCTGTCATCTGGTAAAGAGTGGTCGAGCCAGTGACCCCACAATGCTGACCGGGAGAGGCGCGTGCCTTTGTAAACAGCTGCTGTCCTGCTACCTCTAAGGCGTCCTCGACCCACTTTTGTATTTTCTTTCTTCCTGTCGCTAGGAACCAGGCTCTCGGCACAGTTGCACGTAAAGTTTTTGGCAAAACTGCCACGATGTGGGTGTATACTAGGCCAGGGGTCCCCAACTCCCGGGCGCAGACCGGTACCTGTCCATGGCCTATTTGGAACCGGGCCACACAGCAGGAGGTGACCAGCAGGTGAGCAAGTGAAGCTTCATCTGTGTTCGCAGCCGCTGCCCAGCGCTGGCATCACCGCCTCAGCTCCGCCTCAGATCCTCAGGCATTAGGCTCTTATGGGAGAACCAGTCCCTGGTGCCTGAAAGGTTGGGGACCGCTGTGCAAAGGGCCGACAAACCCCATTGCTAAGGGCTCTGTACAGCTTTTCCAAAGACCGCACCTCCCATTCTTTGCTTTTTCTCAAAGACAACATTTATTCTAAATTAAAACCCATAGCATTTAAGTTCCAAGCCCAACACTCATTTGTCAACCTTTTCTTAGCACAACACACATTTCACGAAATGTCAATGTTTTCTGCCAACCACAGCAACAATAACTGAAAGATGTAGCAGGAACTCCGATCAGAGTATTTAAAATAAATAATGACAATGGATTCTAAAGATTACCATGCATATAATATCAAAAAGGCAATTGAGTCGTAAGTGTAAAAGGGGTTCAGTTTAAACAAAGCAGCCAGGCAGGATGCTTACTGCAGTGGCAAAGGAAGAGGGGTGGGGGCATGACGGGGCCTCACAGCACTTGGGCACACTTAAGCAAGTCGTCACCTTATGGACCAGCGTGAGACCTGATGTGTTCCACCCCACGGCAGAAACAGAACTCCGTGACTACAGCACCAGGGCGGAGAAAGTTGCCAAGCTGTGTACATCCCCAAATACAGCGAAGGGCCAGCCTCGGGGAACACAGAGATGTTTGACAGCATCCCTTGGAAAGTCAACCTGCCTTCGCAGCAGCAGATGAGGAAAGCCTGCGTACGCAGAAGTTCGGGATTTTGTACAAGGCGTAGGGTGAGGACACGAGGCAATCCTGGGCACGGCGATGAGGACAGGAGCAGCCCAGGGGACGAGCTGCGGCTCCTGGACTCTGGACAGCGAGAGGAGAATTACACAGGAGCAAATGGAGTCGATTCCATTAGACACGACGGAGGAGGCTGTTTCTTTAATTTTTCCTCCCGCCAATTCTTAGTGAGAAGTTACAAGGTGAGATTATAACTCCCCTGCTTGTTATTTCCAGTCTGATACGTTATTAGCACAGGGGGCCGAGCTTATGCCCCTCTACAGATGCCGTCCATTAAACACCTTCCCGCATCCCAAAGCGCTCCTGTAAAAGTTGCTCGCTTCTTTATTTACTGCCTTCTCAGCCGTTCGTGCGTCAAACTGTGTTCCTTTGTGCTGTTGCTGTGATTTGAGAGGGGACGTTACTCAGAATCTGAACCTGAGACAAGATCCCCACACCTAAATCAAGCCTTGTCTCCCTGATCAGATGCAGTTAACATCACGTGCCAGTTACGCACTGGGAATCACTTGCCAAACACTGTCTGGAAACCCTGACATAAATCCTTGCGTTACTTAACAATATGCTGAAATCTGTTCAGAAGTCTGTGGTTGTGAATAGTTTAGGTTTAATAATTTTAAAGCTTTTTTGCGTGCACTGTGGGGCAGAATAAATGAACGGTTCTGTTGGTCCCCTGGTAACGTGGTCTGCCACTGCGAGGAAGGCGGGCATGAACGCTCAACGAGGTAGGCGATGGAGAATTCTGTCGTCAGATCTGAATGGCAGTTATCTGCAGGGATTCACGAACACACAGGCACACGCACAAGTATGTAGGCATGTACCGCGAGGGACTGACACGGGCCAGCAGCAAAGCCATCGGTAGCAAGGCGCGTGCCTAACAGTGGATTCTGGGCATGGAAAGACGAGCCTGGA
>NW_011911638.1:0-1270 GCF_000151845.1 Pteropus vampyrus | reverse complement strand
GGAGAAAAGAAAGCCTCTTCAATAAATGATGATGGGAAAACTGGAAAGCCACCTGCAAAAGAGTGAAACTAGACTTTTGTCTATCACCACACACCAAAATTAACTCAAAATGGATTAAAGACCTAAATATAAGACCTGAAACAATAAAATGCATAGAAGAGAACATAGGAACTAAACTCAATGACCTAGGACTTAAATAGGATTTTATGAATTTGACTTCAAAAGCAAGGGAAGTAAAAGCTAAAATGAATGAATGAGTCTACATCAAACTAAAAAGCTTCTGCTCAGCAAAAGAAATCATCAACAAAGTAAAGAGAGAACCATCTGAATGGGAAAATATATTTGCAAGCAATGCCTCCAGTAAAGGTCTAATGCTCAAAATATACAAAGAACTAATATAACTCAATAACAACAACAACAAAAATGATCCAATCAAAAAATGGGCAGTGGACTTGAACAGACACTTTTCCCTAGAGGACATACAAATGGCCAACAAATATATGAAAAGATGCTCAACATCACTAGCTACTAGGGAAATGCAAATCCAAACCACAATGAGATACCATCTCACATCTTTTAGAATAGCTATAATCAACAGGACAAGTAATAACAACTGTCGGAGAGGATGCAGAGAAAAAGGAACCCTCATACACTGCTGGTGGGATCACAAATTGGTATAGCCGGAAAACAGTATGGAGGTTCCTCAAAAAAATAAGAATTAATTTACCATATTATCCAGAAATCCCACTACTGGATATTTATCCCAAACACTTGAAAACCCATATCCGAAAAGATATTTGCACACCGATGTTCATAGCAGCATTAATCACAGTGGTCAGGACATAGAAGCAATTGAAGTGTCCTATGATAGATGACTGGCTGAAGAAGCTGTGGTCCATATATACAATGGAATATTCAGTCATAAGAAGAGATGAAATACTGCAATTTGCGACAACATGGATGGACCTCGAGATAATCATGCTAAGTGAAATAAGCTAGATAGAAAAAGTTGAAAATCACATGATATCACTTATATGTGGGATATATACCTAAAAGCAACAAATAAACAGGACAAACAAATAGAGACTCATGGACATGGACTATAGGCTAGTAGTTACCAGAAGACTATAGAGTAGTGGTTACTAGTGGGGTGGGGGAGGAGGGGGGAGATAGAAGGGGTAAAGGGGGTCAAATATAGAGTTTAGGGGGAGGGTGACGTAGGTAAAGGGGATTAAGTATAAGGTAGCTGAAGGAAACTGGATTTTGGGTG
>NW_011911637.1:0-1437 GCF_000151845.1 Pteropus vampyrus | reverse complement strand
TTAATCACAGATGGTATTTGGGTGCTGGGGCCATCCCAATTATTTAAACACTGAAAAAAATGCCAAAGCCCTCAGACTGCTGCCCGACCCCTTGCTCTTGATCCTTCCTCCCTTCTATCCTCTCTCCATGATTTAGCAAAGAAAGGGCTGCTGCCTATCTCTTAGAGGCTATGGGACTCCGCTTCCATCTGATTGACCAGTGGGTTGTACCAGTTGTTAATTTTTAAAAATTAATAGACTTTATTTTTTTAAAAAGCAATTTTAGGTTTACGGAAAAATTGAGCAGAAAATACAGAGCTTTCATATGTCTGCCACTCCACCCAATCCCGTTTCCCCTATTATTGACAGCTTGCATTAGTGTGGTACATTTGTTGCAATTGATGAACTAAAACCGAAACATCGATACGTTATTGTTAACTGAAGTCTCCCCATTTACATTAAGGCTCACTTTTTGTGCTGTACAATTGCTGTTTTTAGTATCACTCTTGGTATTAATAGTGGCCAACACTTCTCGAGCACCTGTATGCCAGATATGCACTGTTCTAGGTCCTTTCTGCACATCCTCATTTAATTCCCACATGTCTTAGATTTTAGCCAAAAACAGAATATGAAAATTTTGTGTGACAAGCCTGCTACTCTCGAAAGGAATGTCTTAATTAAATATTAGGATCACCTGGGGAGCTTTTTAAACTATGCCAATGCCCAGGCCCCCACCCAGACTATTAAAGCAGAAACTTTTTTGCGGGGGGGAACGAGGCCCAAGTATGACTCTTAAGCCCCCAGGTGATCCTAACATGCTGCCACAGAAAAAGACCACGGCTCTCAGCCCTGGCCTTCAGATAGAGGTCTAGGATAGAAATGCAGACTCTCAGGCCCCATCTGAGACCCAGTGAACCAGAACCTGCTTTCTAACAAAGCTCAGGTGACTTGTATGCACACTAATGTTGGAGACTTGTGATATTGCTTTTGTATGTCACCGCATGCATGTGCATGTGGAAGGATGGAGATTTTTTTTTTTTTTTACTTTTTATAGTTCTGAACTTTAAAAATTATGAGAAAAAATATTAAAAAATAAAAAAGAAGTGGGCTCTCACTATACACCGCATCTATCTTGAAATTCACAGCCTCCAGAATTGTGAGAAATAAATTTTTGTTGTTTATAAGCTGCCCAGGCTATGGTATTCTGTTAATAGCAGTTTGCATAGACAGATGGTATATAGGGAATTTGAAGATTGTCATTTGAATAATTTGGTATAAATTCTAGGATGCAGAAGATATAGAAAATTTTCTTTTATATAATATCATTTGTGATAGGGAGAGTTCTAAAATGTCAGCTTGAGAGTCTGGCCCCTGGTGTGCACACACCTATTCCCAGTTGTTCAATCAAACTGTAATGAGGCACTTCTGCGAGGGATTTTGCCTGTGTAATTAAGATCC
>NW_011911636.1:0-2710 GCF_000151845.1 Pteropus vampyrus | reverse complement strand
TACATAATATGTTCATTTATTCTAATTTTTTATTTTCACTGAAGAGAAAGTTAAGACAGCCTCTCAATTACCAGATACTCTGTACTCTTTATGGTCTTATAAACAGTGGTTGACAAGCTTGTGGGATTTTAAATTTGATTTTTGGGGGAAGTGTAGTTTATATTAATTGTGCTGAATTTTTCTTTACTGACCGAAGCACTGTGGTTCTGCCAAAGAAAAAGTTTTCTAGTCTTTGGTGTTCTTAGTGGGTTGCTCAGTAGCTCAGGGATCGTTGTTAGAAAAGGATAGTTTTTCTGGGGGTAAAGCACCAAGGGAAGGGAAGTATTATTTCTTAGGTCCCAACTCGGCCTGATGCAGTGCCCGAACTTTTCATAATGTCATTCAATAATTTCAAGAATGCTTTGAGATTGGTATCAGTATTCTCATTTTATAAACAAAGAAAGTGGAGCAAAAGTCCTTAAAGGTCGAGTTAAAATTCAAACCCCAAACTCTCTAACTCAGAAGTCCATTGGCTCAAAGCCAGTCTTTCTCTGGACAGGGAAAGAATTGATTAGTGAGGAAAAGAACCATGTAAATCTTAGGTTTGATGAGTGCATGTCATTTTTTTAAGCCCTCCTAGAAAACAATGTACTTAAAAAGATTTTCAATCTAGTTTATACTAGGAACCAAACAAAAGAAATGTAGGGGCAATGACAGGTACTAGCCCCCAGAGTGTTGACAGCCCAGAGACCCAGTGCTATCTCAACTCCAAATGCTTCACTCTATGGAGTGCTCAGAGATTGACAACAATAGCTCAGACTGAAGGTAAATGATAGGCAGAGTATGCAAAGGGCCTAGCTGGTCTGAACATCCTATTTCTATCAACTCTCCAAATATCTTGGAAGGTATTAACAAGGACTACCAAAGCTTGGCTCTGTCATCAAGAGATTAGAGCAATGCTTTTAAATTATAAGTCATGATATTTTAGTAAGTCATAAGATCAATTTTGTAGGTTTTAACTAGAATTATAAAATAAAATGGAATTAAATACAATAGGATACAATTTTTTAAAAAAGAATATATCATAATGCATCACATATAATTAGCTTAAGTATCATTTTGTGAAGCTTTTGTTTCTTATGTATGTGCGTAATTGTGTAAAACTAAATCCTTAATGCACAAGATGTAGAAAAAAAACTTCCACAAGCAAAAATATCCCTTCGATGATTTTGTTTCATAGATTGAGGTTGTGATCTATATAATAAATTCCTAGTTTGTAGACACTATCTGCTGAGAATTTCTCATCAGGAAAAAAACAAAAAAGCTGAAGTAAGCCCATTTAAATTTCATCACTCCCTGAAAGTTTGCAAAACAGAGAGCTACAGTAAATTGCTACACAACCTGTACTTTTCCCGACAGGAATGCTGGCTTCTGTTCTGATGCTCTTGCTGATAAGGATGATAGCGCTACAACGTTCTCAACAAAGTTAATCAAAAATAAAGATTAGCATAGACCAAAATTTTTTTTGGTCCTTTGGCCAGTTGGGTCATACTAACTAATTATATCCAACTAAGGATACTGTTTGTGGCAGGCATCCAGAGGCAAATAAAGAAAAAAGTAAAACCATCATACCTTACTACTTGTACCCTGCTTCCTAGTGTGTTAACTTTAAAATAAATAAATAAATAAATAAATTGAAGTACTTTAATTTCAATTTTAACAGCTTTTGCTTGTTTTCACCAAAACATGTCTGTTAATTGTCTGACTCAACCTGCCAGACTGTCTATGATTGCACAAATATAGAAATAATAACAATTAGAATTATTAATAATCATTAATATTTAGTAAAAACATACCATTTTGTGTGTTTTTGTGGTCTCAGAAGGGTAGAGACTGTGTATATGTGTATAAAATCTCCTTACAGTAGAGACTGTGTATATGTGTATAAAATCTCCTTACAGTAACCCCAATTTTTTTTCTGGCTTCCCCTTACTCTTATTATTTTCTGAGACTCCAATTCTATGTATGTTAAGCTGCTTGATATTGTCCCACTGCTCATTGATGATCTTTTTTTTTTCTTCAGTCATTCAGTGATTTATCGTCATCAGTTTCTGTTGTTATGTCTTCAAGTTCATTATGATTTTTTGTTCTACAATGTCTATTCTACTGGAGTATTTTTCATTTCGGCTATTGTATTTTAATCTCTAAATGTTTGCCTTGGGTATTTTTTAGTTCTTTAATTTCTCTCCTCATCATGCTCATCCTTTCCTCTATTTCCTTGAACACACGAATTTTATTAATAATAACTGTTATAACTTACTTCTCTACTAATCTATTATCTGTGCCATTTCTGTGTCACTTTCTTCTCTTCTAGTTGTAATGATATTTTTCTGTTCTTTTTATATTTAGTAAGTTTTGATTAGATATCAAATGTGAATTTTATGTTGAGTAGGGCTTTTTAAAATTATATATTTTTATATTACTTTAAATATTTTTACATTTTGTTCTGGGGTGCAGTTAGTTACCTGGGATGCCTTTGATACTTCCAAGGCTTGATTCTAAGCTTTCTTAGTGTGGATTCAGAATACCCTATAAGTGAAGATTAATTTGATCCTACTACTGAAGGCAATATCCTTCTGAAAACTCTTCCTTTAATCCTGAAGTGTGCTTTGAATCCTTCAGGACAAATTTTAATCTCATAGAACAACAATGATGATATTCTCTGTTTCTG
>NW_011911635.1:0-1200 GCF_000151845.1 Pteropus vampyrus | reverse complement strand
TGGCTTCCTTATGACAGGCAGCCACTCACAACAGGGTCGTGAAGAAGCTTGGAAACAATACAGGCTCCTGTCCTCCTAGGGGCCGGCCCTTGAGTCCTCGCAGGCAGAGAAAGGAATCGGTCTGTTCCCAGCCCATGGTACACACCCCTGCCTGCCTCCTAATAGTCTTGGCATCTGGGCTGGGGCTGGGGACAGGCAGAAAGCTTTGATAGGGAGCGGAGAGGAAGCAGATGGCTGGCACTGTCATCCCCCCTTTCCGCTGTCCCCCCCAGCCTCGGAAGCAGAAGAGTGTCCTTTCTGCTTTTCCCACAAGGACGGGGGGAGATTGGAAGAGCTGGAATCAGCAACACGGCCGCTGGTGTTCATTCCTTCCTTGTTTCCTAAGGGACGAAAGGACTCACTTTGCTCCCTGAAAAGCGGGAGGACACACCGGAGATCAGGAGCCTGGCCTTTCTGGTCTGAACCCCAGGGTGTTGGCTCAGGGACCACACGGTGAGAGCTGTGATTGTCTTCGGCCAATTCCTTCCTTCCTTATTCCCGGCTCATTGGTAGTCCTGCACAAAGCCGGGGGCTCGTTAGGGACAAAGTCTTTTGGGGCTCACTTCCAAGTCCGTACTGCCCGGGCCTGGGCCGGCCCACAGCAAACACCCCAAAGGCTGGGAGGCAGAGAGCGTGGGCTGAAGTCTGGGGCCCCTGGCAGACCCTGGCATGCTGGGAACTTCTCGAAGTCACAGGAGATGAGATCGTCCACCCAGAGGGGCGATAGATTAAGGGCTAAGGATTAAATGAGTGCATTAGTTTTCCTTGCTGCGTAAGAAATTACCCCGAATTCAGCGCCTGAGAACCTGTTTGCCATCTCACAGTTCCACAGGTCTTAGGTCAGGCCGGCCGGCTGGTCTCTGTGCTTTAGTGTTTGATGTTATCGACCAGGCTGGGTTCTACCCGGAGCCTGTGGGGAAGAACCGGCTTCCACACTCATTCTCCTTGTTGGCTGGACCCGGGTCCTGGCAGATGTAGGACCCAGACCCCCTTTCCTTGCTGGCTGTGAGCCAGGGGCCACTCTCAGCTTCCAGAGGCCACCATGTCCCTTGGCACGGGCTCCCTTGCATCTCCAAAGAGAACGATGTGCATGGACTCCTTCTTGTGCTTTTGATTTCTCTTCTGCCTCCAGCTGGAGAAAACTTTGCTTTTAAAGGGCTC
>NW_011911634.1:0-2201 GCF_000151845.1 Pteropus vampyrus | reverse complement strand
AGGCATGTTCTTTTAACCTGTGTCTAAAGAAGATAGAAAGAAGAACTAAAGCCATTCCACGGTAGACATGTAACATGAGCTAGAAAGAACTTCCTGAGATTCCTCTTCTTTCTCCTTCACAGTAGTATTACAGCAGCAGCCTAAGCTAATTAATATGAATGGTGATCATTTTACACGAATAAAAACAATTAAATACCACCACACCCATAAACTAAAAATATAAAAATTCTTTTGAGCAATGGGAGGCTTTTTCACTTAAAAATGTCTTTTCCATTTTTTTATAAGAGCTGATGAAATTGGCCTGAAGTGTATCTCCTAGCAAAGGATATTTAATGGATGGGACAATCTCTGGGGTATCTAGAACATAGATTGGAAGAGATAAAACACTATTTCATTAGGTCAGGAAGAAGAGAACATTGAGAGAATGAAGCAGCAGCTAGGAAGTGGAGGACCTGAGTTTTATTACTGTTTAATACTTTTCACATATTTCAGTGTGAGAGTGACCAACTGCGATTAACACCTAAGATAGGATTTACCTGAAGTTACAGTTATATTTCTAATGTTTAAGATATTAACTGTTATAAAATACAATGAACTGTTATAAAACACAAAGAACTTCCACCTTTTCAAAAAATAAAAATAAAAACGTTTAATTTTCACTCATATTAAGAAGGCTGTCCTCACATTAGTGTAGTGAGCTTGGATTCTGCATGGAGTAGGGTAAGTTGACCCAAAAGTGTAAGTACTTTGGATAGGCACTTAGTTGATGGGTTGACATTCCATATTGCATAGCAGATATATATACATTACTACTCAGAGTTAGCCATACTGAGAGGTTTGACGACACAATCCACAAGTCTGCCCTCACTTCTGACACCAACTGCAAGTTTAGAGGATTCCCCAAAACCACTCTTAGGTTAGACATCTTTCTAGAACAACTCACAGAACTTACTGAATGATACACATAAAATGCAGCCAAAGAAAAATGATAACTGTGTGAGGTGATGGATGTGTTAAGTAACCTTATTGTGATAATAATTTTGCAGTATATACATGTATCAAATCATCATGTTGTACCCTTTAAATATACACAATGTGATATGTCAGTTATAACTCAATAAAGCTGGGAGTGAGGGGAAATCAGCTAAAGGAAGAGGCACACAGGGCAGAGTCTGGGAGAGCTCCAAATGAAGTTTCCATTGTTCCCTCCCATGGAGTTAGGAAGTATTACCATCTCTGCCTCATTGTGTGACAGTTTGCATAAAGTATTGCAAACCAGGGAAATTCACTTGAGTATTAGTCCATAGTTTTTATTTGGGCATCATCATGTAAGCATAATTGATAGACTGCTTACATGGTTGAGCTCAGTCTCCAGGTCAGCTGATACTGAATGGTCCCAAGCCCCCACCTTAAATCACATCGTTGGTCTTTCTGGCATAGTTAGACCCCACTTTAAGACTATTAGATATAGCTGGTCATACCCTAAAATCCAGTGTGGCCAGCCCCTATCTAGACAAAAACACTCCTTTCAAGTGTGACATAAATTACCTTCCAGAAGTCAAGGGAAAACATCATATCTCTTTTTGGGCAAAACCAAATTCTTTACTACATACTTGCTCATACGAAAATACACTATTCTATTTCAGGGAGACTGAAAATAATTTGTGGTACTCCCTAAATGCCTGAGAGAGGACAAGGAGAAAGGAGTGTTAAAAATGAGCTTGCTTTAGCTCATTCTGTACCCAATGGCTGGCATGAAGCAGGAAGATATCTTGGGATCCTTTGACTCAGTGTTCATTGCATGTACCACTTCCTAACCATACCTGAACTAGGTGTCTAACTTCTGCCCTCATTTTTCCCATTTTAGTTCAAATTTGGATCTGTAATCTGTCACCCAATATATCTGCTATCTTTCCAAGCTCTTTCTTTGTTCTACTCACATTTATGAGTGTGCTTTCTCATTTGTTTATAGATAAAACATTGGAGCAAACAGATCAAGGACATACTTGTGGTATTGCATTGAAATTTATTTAGATGCAAACTTTGGAGACATTTTCCATCCTCTTCGTAATAATAACAGAACAGGAGCAAGAATAGGAAAAGTGCTTGTATTCGAGGGACTGTTTCAGGTCTGCCCCAGTCTATTACCTAAGATTTATAACCATGGGTATGTGACCTTGAAATTTTTCATAATGTTGTTC
>NW_011911633.1:0-3451 GCF_000151845.1 Pteropus vampyrus | reverse complement strand
ACACTTTAATTCCAGTTGCATGACCAGGGCTTCATAACCTTGGGTGAGCTGTTTACCTCTCTCTGCCTCTCTGTCCTCGTATAGGATGGGGATCAGACCTACTTCACAGGGTTGTTATTGCAGATTGACTGGATACACAAAAAGCACTTATACCTGACGTGGTGAGTACTAGCTCGGTGTCTTCTCAATCATTTCCCCCATTTAACAGCAGAGGAAATCGAGGCCTGTGTAGGCAAAGTGAAGTGTCTAAGCTAATAGGTGGTGAAACCGAGAATCAAAGCTAGGCCTATTGATACCACAGTACCTTCTAATGACTGCTCTGTCCTGCTTGGGACTGCGGGTCTGTTTTTTAGGCAGCTTTGTCTGAGACGCTGGTCCTCCTGTAAAGACTCCCAGATGACCCTAGGCACACAAACATGGAAACAGTACTATCTCTGCCGATCGGAGCTGGAGTTCCGAATGGAATCCGGACGGCCAGAGAAGGATTTCATCTGCAAAGCCATTGCTGGGCACAAAGGTATGGAGTGGGGAGTGTGGTAGCTGGACGCTTTCCCACTGCTCACTCTCCTGGTGGAGTCTCATGGGATTTTGTGTTTCAGCCAGTGAGTTGGGAAATGCCACTTGACAGGTACATACCATTCTGGGTTCTACATCTGTGTTATGTCATTTGCTCGTCACTGTAATTCTATGAGGAAGGGATCATTACATCTATTTCATGGTTATGTGGCTGGTAGGTTGTGGGCAGTCCTGGGCATGAAATGCAAGTCGTAAATTTAAAGCCTTAGCCCTTGCTGTCCACTGCTGTCCTCAAGCCAGCACCTATTTTACTGCTGAAAGAGAAAGAGGAGTGATTGTCTCACCTCCCCTACACCAGGTTCAGTGTTCACATTTAAGGCATCCAAGTGTGCATTGAAAGTCTTATTCTCTTTTAGGAGAGATAGATGAGCTGGCCTACATCTCAACCAACGAGTACCGCTTTGATGGGCAGGAGAAGTCTGTGGTGTGCACTGTGTCCTCAGATGGCACCGTGCGTGCCTGGGATCTGCAAGAGGTGAGCAGCCCGGAGGAGGACAGGATGAGTACTGACCTCGGTTTTATTTAACCATGACAGAGAGGAGTGGGAGCCCCATTGTACAGATGAGAAATCTGAGTTGCAAGAGGTTCAGTCCCCATGCTAGGTCACACTTGAAATGTGAGTTGACTGATTGCAAATGACATGCTCCTAACTTCTGCTGTGCAGTGCCCAGTGGAGGCTGTTTGCTTCAGGCTATGGCAGCTGCCATGCTCAGTTCTGTCCACATTGGAGCTGACGGCAGCCCCCTGAATGGTTGTGCCCAGGGAATTGCAGCTTGTAGTCACTCCTACGTGCAAACTAAGTGTTAAACCTTGATAACTTTATTAGTATTTTACATGTTGTTGGCACTCATAGCTAAAATCTTTCCTGTCCATTTTCTCATTTGATTCTCACAACAGCTAAGCAGACTTCTCATTATTATTACTATTATCCTAATTTTATACAAGTATAGACTGAGCCTAGGAGAGGAGGGTATCTCTGAGTTTGTTGTCCACCCTGAAAATCCAGGGTTCCGCCTGGCTCACACATAGACAAAAACTAATTTCCTATAATGGATCCTCTCCTGGAAAACTGTAGATTACTTCACGTTTCCAGATGCTCTAGATATGCAAAGGCACCTCTGACGCCTTTTGGTGATGTGGGTGCTCATCTTCGTGGCCCAGGTCTGCTGGAAGTGGCAGGTTCCTTTCACGTGAAAGTTGTGCATAGAGAGCAGAGTAGGGTCCCCAAGCAGAGCTCAAGGAGGCTCCACCTAATTCCCACAGATCTCTTCTCTGAACTCTCCCGCTTCCTGTGAAGAGGGCACCCAGGTTCTCAGCAACCTCTGACCGTGCGTGACCTGAGCCTTTCTTCTCAGTCCGGATAGAAAGCTGGCTAATGGGAGCTGCATTCTGGTACCCTTGTGCTGGCCTTGGGATCACTGCCCCACCTAGGCTTTATATTATCATCCATGAAAGAGAAGTGGTATGAGCTCTGTTTGGTGATAGAGGGGTGCGGGGTGGTGCTTTGAAATGGCCAACTGAGATCCTGAGGCCACTAGTGGCTGCCAATGTGTGAGTGAGTCTCTGAAAGTCCCAGCTGAGCTCCAGCCCAGGATTCCAGAGAGATGCAGGATGACAGACCAGGTCTTGTAAGCAAACCAGGATAGGGACATGGAAAGGGAAGATCAATGAGAGCAGGGGAGCCAGAGCAGTTGTGGAATGAGTCATGGTTATCATTTGTTTTGCTTTTGAATCATGAAAGGAAAAATGAAGCTAAAAAGATACTTTGTGAGAAGTGAAAACACTGTCTCCCTACTACTTTTCTCAGATTCTTTTCCCAGAGGCAACCATTTTTTTTAAATCATTTCTGATTTTAGTTTTCCTGGTGGCTATCAGTTTATCAATTTTTATGTTTGATTAGCAGATTTTCTCGATTTGTATACTTTAGAGAGTGTCTGTTGGTTGTCTGCTTTATAGCAACATTTTTGATTTCCAGAAACAGTTTCATTTTCTTCAATTGCTCTTTTTTTGTTTAAAGATACACTTATTTGCATCATTTCTCTTTCCTCCATGGTTAATTTTTCAGTTGTTTATCTTGGTTTTTCTTATATACAAGTTGATGTTTGACACTCTTATTTCAAGTGGAAGTCTCTGGTAATTGGTGTACGTGACAGGTTTGTTTTACTGCTATTTTGTTGCTCCATTTCCCCACAGGTCTCTCCGGGAAGAGACCTGCCTCGGGCTGTGGACCGTGGCCACCCATGGGCAGGCTTAGGTTTAGGAGCTCTTGCACAGGAAGATCTGAAGGCTCGGCAGTTCTATAGTTTCCAAAACAGAGGTCTGACTTGGAACAGAAAGAGCTTTGGTGCAGGGGTCAGCAGACTTTTTCTGTAAGAGCCAGATAGCAGATATCTTAGGCTTTGTAAGCCATGTGATCTCTGTCACAACTGCTCAATAATGTTGTTGCATTGGAGAAGCAGCCATAGATAACAAGTAAACAAAAGAGAGTGCTGTGTTCCAGTAAAACTGTATTATGGACATGGAAATGTGAGTTTCATATAATTTTCACATGTCATGAAATATTCTTTTGGGTTTTTTTAAACTAAAATACAAAATGGGCAGTGGGCTTACCAAACTCTCCTTTAGTGTGTGGTTTGTTGTTTCCACAATGGGACTGTTTCTGAGTGGCAGAGTCCTCTATACCCATCTGCCTGGCTTCCCAACCTTAATACACTTTTGAGCATTTGTTTGAACCTTATTTTTAAAAAGTTCAGTCATTTGTTTGGAATTGTGCAGTATATAGCCTTTTCAGATTGGCTTCTTTCACTTAGCCATATGCATTTATAGTCGTCTCCCGTTACCCGCCAGGGATACCTTCCAGGACCCCTGGTGGATG
>NW_011911632.1:0-1501 GCF_000151845.1 Pteropus vampyrus | reverse complement strand
TGACGGGCAAGGAGCCCACCCGCAGATTCTCCACCATCGTGGGTGAGTGGTGTAGCCATCGGGGGCATTCGGACCCTGGGGGGAGGCGTGTGTGTGTGTGTGTGTGTGTGTCCCTGTCCCGTGGTGGGGCCGTTCTAAAGCTATGAATCTGTGACATTAGGACAGTGCCCCCGTGGCACTTGCGGGCTGTCAAGCACTTACTTCTGCCTGATGATGAACGGCAGGTGGCAGGGCACCCTGAAGCAGGAGCCGAGGGAAGTGGGTGTTCGCGGAACGCCCCCGTGGGTGCCGGCGCGGAGGGGCAGACACTCGTACTGCCCGCCGGCGCTTGGCCTCGCCTGGCCCGCTCTCTTGCCAGCGTCCCTGGGCCAGAGCCGCGGTCAGCTTGTCTTCCTGCTTCTCCTCCCTCAGGCTTCTCTCCGTCTCCACTGCCACCCCGTCCAGACCCCCACAGCCCCATCAGCTCTACAGCGGCCCCTCCCGCCTATGCTTCCTCTGCTCCTCAGGCGCACCTGCCCGGCCTAGACCCCTTCAGTGCGTGTCCACCGCGTCCGTCTAAAAACGCCGATCTTTAATGCGGCCCACAAGGGCCGTCCAGGGCCCAGCCCTGCTGGCGCTCCCGGCCTCAGCCCCTGCCTCTGCCGGGCTCCAGCCGCTTCTGTTTTCGGTCAGTCACTGCGACGAGCCGGGTCCCCCTCTCCTCCCAGCAGGCCCTCGGCGACGCGCCCCCTTCTGAGAGCTGTTTTCCCTCCTGCGCCTAAGGCTTCGGGCCCAGCTGCTGGGAGCCTCCCCCAACCCCTGCGGCCACCCGGCTGGACCGGCCCCTGTCGCTCTCACAAAGCAACACCCTCGCAGTCTGTGCTCGTAGCTGCGTGTGATCATTTGCTTTCTCAACGTCTGTCTCCCCTCCCAGACCGCAAGCGCCACCGGGACCCAGGCGTTTGCTCGCCCGACTCCCCGGGGGGTAGTAAGACTCGGGAGAGTGTTGGTGGGTGAGCGAGCGAGTGCACGAATGCCCCCCGCCCCAGGCCGGGCCCCGCGCCACGCGGCCGCGGGCCTGACCGCTGCCCCTGTCCACAGTGGAGGAGGGCCACGAGGGCCTGACGCACTTCCTGATGAACGAGGTCATCAAGCTGCAGCAGCAGATGAAGGCCAAGGACCTGCAGCGCTGCGAGCTGCTGGCCAAGTCGCGGCAGCTGGAGGACGAGAAGAAGCAGCTGACGCTGACGCGGGTGGAGCTGCTGACCTTCCAGGAGCGCTACTACAAGATGAAGGAGGAGCGGGACAGCTACAACGACGAGCTGGTCAAGGTCAAGGACGACAACTACAACCTGGCCATGCGCTACGCCCAGCTCAGCGAGGAGAAGAACATGGCGGTCATGCGGAGCCGAGACCTGCAGCTGGAGGTGAGGGCCGGCCCGGGGGACAGGGCACGGGGCCGCGCGCGCCACGAGCGCACAGGAACCGGTGGGGCTCCCCGCCCCGCCACACACGGTCAGGG
>NW_011911631.1:0-2050 GCF_000151845.1 Pteropus vampyrus | reverse complement strand
TGCTGTCTGGTGTCTCTATTTCCTTTCTCTTACAGAATAGAAGGCAGATGAAGTCTCATCTACTTTTGCACCCAATCTGTTGCATTATCATTAGTCATATAACCTCTGAAAAACTCCTTTGTAAACCTGTGAGAGAAAAGAGAGTGAAATAGGCAAAAGCATTTTAAATTTATTAGAACACATTCTGACCCCGTTGATCCCCTAAAAGAGTCTTGAGGGCCTTTAGGGGTCCCTGCTTCTTGCTCTCAGTACCTTGAGAAGCATGGTTTAGGATATCTTGTCTAATAACATCACCTTCATGCACATAAGCAGACACACATTTAGGGTGACCAGCTGTTGCTATTTGCCTTGGACCATCCTGGTTTTAACACTGAAAGTCCTGTGTCCCTGGCAAACTATGACTATTGACCACTCTAACACATAGGCATACACACTTCCATTCAAGATAGCTTGGGGATCCTGGCTCCAGTCTCTGATTACAGATTTGGCTTCTCTCCTTTCTTTTCTCTCACTTTCTCATACTCTTCCTCTCTCTATTTTCCAAACACTTTGATTAACTGGTTAAGACAAGAGCTGTTACACAGGTGTGTGGTGGCGACTGCCGGTTCTCACTCCATATCTTTTCTTTCCTTTTTTCCTTATTAACAGAAACTACATTTTGTTAGAACAGCAACATGCCCAGAAAAAAATCCCAGCTTCCCATGCAGCCAGAATGGTCATGTGATATATAGTTCTGGCCAATAAGATGTTCAAGGAAATTGTTGTGGGGGGCTTCGAGAAAAATACATTTAAAACAGAGTGGATTCATAACACACATGGTTTGCCCTTTGCCCTTTTTCATTTTCCTGTCCGAAACTCAGCTGAAATGGCTGGAGCTCCAGAGGTAGATTGCAGAGGAGAGGACCAGGGCCCTACCTGGAGGATAGAGGGGCTGAGGGCCAGAAGGAGACTGGGCCCTTCAATGGCTTCATGGAGCTACCAAAAAAGCCTTGGTTTGATTATTTCCAGATTTCTTCTGTGAGAATAAATAAATAAACAAACGAACAAACAGACAAAACTCCAATTGTGTTTAAGTCATCATTCTTCAGATTTCTGTTGCCAAACAGAATTTTAAACAATGCAAGGTGTTATTTGTTTTCTTTATTGGATAGAAAAATTCTTTATATAAAACAGCAGGGAGCAGGAAAAAAAAATGAACGAGTTTATGGCTTGTTTATAGCTGCACTTGGTGCTCAGACATTCCCAGGAGTCAGGAGCCTTTGGAGAGAAATGATTCTTCACCTCTGGGTTGGATTCGTTAGGTACCAATCTCAGCCCACAGTCACCAGAACTTTTGAAGCCTCACTACTAAGGAGCTGAGAGAACTTGAGTGAAGAGGACCAGCTACTCTCCCAAGAGGCTCCTGCCTCACTGGCACAGACATTGACTGGTCCGACTTCCAGGGTGCCTGGCAGTGAGTTCTCAGTCCTTGACCTCCTAGGAGTGGGACAGAAACATCCCCCACTTTTTGCCACTAGCTGTACATATCCTGGAGATGGATGCTCAGGGCTCAGGGCTCTGGGAGGGAGGCAACGGCATCCTGCAGAAGCGCTGGCAGCCGTACTATGGGCATGTGGGCAGTGCCCCTCACGTAGGCCCAGATGATAACTTTTCATTGGCCCACTGGCCTCTGGTCCCCATTCTAGGAAACAAATCCTCTGGCTCTTGAGCATAGTTGTTGCTTACTGCGAAGGGTAGTGGGCTCTTGATGTCTTTCCAGTGTTACTGGGTTTGGGGGTGGGCTCTATTTCTATGCTGATGACAGGCAGGTACAGTCACACCATGCACCATGTTGCATCTGTATGCCGGCCCTTCTGGTCCAGGAGCAGGCCTGTGAACACTGTATTGGCACCCTCTCCTCCCAGACCTCAGACCAGGCTCCTCATCTGGCTGCAGAGAACCTGGCTTCTGTGAGTTTACATCCTGCTCAGCAAACATACTGTTGCTCTCCAAACCTTGCCCCAAGTTAAGTAAAAGAGCACTCAGAGTCTCTGCAGGAGCTAGCTACCTT
>NW_011911630.1:0-2685 GCF_000151845.1 Pteropus vampyrus | reverse complement strand
CCTCCACTCAACACTTTTGTTTTACAATGTATAAAACCACCACCCCAAAAATTACTCAAAACTTAAAATACATAAGTTTCATAAAAACTCTTAGATTTGTTTTCTATTTTTATGAACACTGTCCAACGAATAGGAACTGATCAAGTTTATAATTGAGCGATGATGCATCGCCTTCCTTATCATTTTATCTGAATTTATCAGTAAAAAACTGACTCTAAAATTTTGTTAAGTGATCTAGAATTGGCAAGTTAAACACTGCTGAGTACCTAAGGTGATCCTATTTTGTTGGATCTATTCTAAAATTCAAAGAGCAACTAAAAAGCTGCAATGCTACATCAAGAGACTATATAATTAATACATTCATTTTACAGTTGAAATAAAATATAGATCATAAATTGTCACTTGTGATATGTGTTTGATACGTGAAGTATAAATTAGGAAAAAGTCCTTTGATTTTCAATTCAATTCTTTTCAAATTGTATTACTTCATTATATCAACTAGTCTAGGGCTAAATAAATTATATCCTTCAGCAGACGAAATAAATTTTCAGCCTAAACTTAATTATTTCTAAAACCTGAACTTTCTTTTTTAAATAAATATAATGCTACTACTATTTGACCGTATGAAAATGAGCTCACTCATCATCAACTCTATATACATCTATAGCAGAAATGATAATGAAATTCCTATTTTACCTTAAGCTTATTACTTATAAACATATAGATATTTTAAAGGTCAAATAAAGTGCTAATATCCCATAGTTAAAACAGAGATAAGATAAACTATTAACCTAACGATAACTTGCATTTCTATAATATCCCTATTTCTACAAGAAGAAAGGCAAAACAACTTTTAACAAAATCCTTAGGAGATCACCTAGGATTTACAATAACTAAATATTACAATAACTAAAGCTGTAAGTTAATATTTAAAGAGACTGGAGTACAGATAACTATGCTCTCCCATGATTTTTTTTAGCTTTAAGAGAATAAAAGTGTCTTGTCCTAAACCATTAACCATGGATACAGACAAGCCAGATTTAGCAAACATCTAGTAAAACATCTAGTCCAAACACTTTTGAATGCAAAATTAATTCTACATTATCAATGATGAAAGTCCTCTAGTTTCTCCTTAAAAAATTCTAGTTCAGGGATGAAGACTGGTATTTTGAAGTCAGTCTGCTAAGCTCTTAAATAGAACTGTGTAAAAAGTTTTTCTTCCTTGACCTAATATTTAATGTCTGAGGAAATTCAGGGTAAGTCTGCTTTCCCTTGGTTGAGTTACTCTCTTTAATAACTGAAGACACTCACTACACAGCAAGTTCCGGATGTAAAATTAAAAGTCCCAATAGTTCTCATCCATTCCATATTTTAAGGTTCATATAAATACTTCTCATCCATTCCATATTTCCATTCCATGGTTTCCAATCCACTTAGCAACCTACCTCTGCATATTATCTCATTTGACACAATTTCAAAGTATACAACCTAGGAAACACCCAGTAATCTATGTATAATGTAAGCAGGATAGAGTACAATATTACTGTTATTTCTACTTGTTTACAAAAAGAATTCTACTAATAGGGAGTAATAATACATTCCTCATTTTCTTAATATGCAGCAATACACTGTTGTTTATATGGATCTTAAGTTCAAGTAAAACCCCAGGTAAATGCCCCACTAATTATTGTAACACTAGCCTCTCCGATTCTCTAGTCTTATAGTTAATTTTAATGTGTTAAGAAAAAAAACTCTTAGCTCTTAGGTTCAATACATAATTTTCTGCTTCATCCAAATCACTAATAAAAAATGAACATATTAGAATGAGACGTGACATATTTTTTAAAACACTCTTATGAGAAGCTGTGTCAAAAGCTGAAAAAAACCTAATATAAAAGTCTATGTATCTCTTAATAGCCATCTAACTTTTTAAACTTGAAATTTAAACACACACACACACGCGTGCGCACACACACACACACACACACACGTAGTGAAATAAAGAAAAATCACTTACTTGTTCCTTCTATAAGCAGTTCTTGTCCATGGCTACCCAAAAGTGTTCGAGAAAGAAAAGGTGCAAAATCCACAAAAATCTCTCGCAGAAGAGGAGCTGCCTTTTCCAAAGCATGTTCAAGTCTCTCTGTAATACTAGCATAAAGATGTTAAGTTACTCCAACTATACATTAGATTTTTATCAATTTCCTGGTTTTTAAAATGGGTTCCCACAGAAATGTAAAATTGTGTGAAAAATTAAAAACTACCTGAAGACTCATTATTGCTACGCATACCCTTCTCTCTGCCTGGAACATCCTTTTGATTCTGTTCTCTATATTTTGACCTCCACCCTGACAACCTGGTTAACACCCACTGCAAGCATCAGCTCTTATTGGACATTTTAACTAGGGTGTTCAGAGCACTCAGTTTTAGCCCCTATAACCCAAACAAACTATCTAAAGTCTTTATCAAATTTGCCTATTCATCACTAAACCATCAGCACTCTGAGTTGAAGAACTATGTCTTCATTTCTAAGTTTTCAGCTGCAGCATACAGTAGAGACTCAATCAATGTTTATAAACAGAAAGGATCAGTTCATGTTCTTTTTCATTTACATCTAATTCTATATAACAATTTCTAATGCAATCTGAACAACTTTCCATTTGAAAACAGTACACTTTATTGGCA
>NW_011911629.1:0-1518 GCF_000151845.1 Pteropus vampyrus | reverse complement strand
CGCAAATGGCAGTATTTCATCTTCTTCTTATGGCTGAGTATTATTCCATTGTATATATATGTACCACAGCTTCTTTAGCCAATCATTTGTCATAGCGCACTTCGGTTGCTTCCATTTCCTGGCCACTGTGAATAATGCTGCTATGAACATTGGTGTGTGAATATCTTTTTGGGCATGGGTTTTCAAGTCTCTGGAGTAAATAACCAGTAGAAGGATTGCTGGATCATATGGTAGATCAATTCTTAGTTTTTTGAGGAACCTCCATACTGTTTTCCATAGTGCTGTACCAATTTGCAGTCCCACCAGCAATGTATGAGGGTTCCTTTTGCTCCGCATCCTCTCCAACATTTGTTATTACTTGTCCTGTTGATTATAGCTATTCTAACAAGTGTGAGATGGTATCTCATTGTGGTTTTGATTTGCATTTCCCTAATAGCTAGCGATGTTGAGCATCTTTTCAAATATTTGTTGGCCATTTGTATGTCCTCTAGGGAGAAGTGTCTGATCAGGTCCTCTGCCCGTTTTTTGATTGAGTCATTTGTTTTTTTGTTGTTGTTGTTATTGAGTTGTATGAGTTCTTTGCATATTTTGGAGGCATTGCTTGCAAATATATTTTCCCACTCAGATGGTTGTCTCTTTACCTTGTTGACGATTTCTTTTGCTGAGCAGAAGTAGTCCCATTTATTTATTTTAGCTTTTACTTCCCTTTCTTTTGAGGTCAAATTCATAAAATCCTCCTTAAGTCCAAGGTCCTTGAGTTTAGTTCCTATGTTTTCTTTTATGTATTTTATTGCTTCGGGTCTTATATTCAAGTCATTAATCCATTTTGAGTTAATTTTGGTATGTGGTGATAGACAACAGTCTAGTTTCATTCTTTTGCAGGTGGCTTTCCAGTTTATCCAGCACCATTTATTGAAGATTTCCTTTCTCTATTGTATGTTTTTGGCTTTTTTTTTTCCTTTGGTCGAAAATTATTTGCCCATATAAATATGGATTTACTTCTGGACTCTTGATAATGCTTTAGGTAATATGGTCATCTTACCTATGTTGATTCTTCCGATCCAAGAACACGAAATATCTTTTCATTTCTTTGTATCTTCTTCGATTTCTTTTAATAGGGTCTTGCAGTTTTCATTATATAGGTCCTTCACATGTTTCATTAAATTTATTTCTAGGTATTTTATTCTTTTTGTTGCTATTTCAAAAGGAATTATTTTTTCTACTTCTTTTCTGATGCTTCATTATTATAGTATAGGAATTTCATTATTAGTGTAGGAATACTATGGATTTTTGAACGTTGATTTTGTATCCAGAAACTTTACTGTATTTGCTTATCGTTTCTAGTAGTGTTCTTGTGGAGTCTTTAGGGTTTTCTGTATGGAGAATCATGTTATCTGCAAACATTGACAGTTTAACTTCTTCGTTTTCTATTTGGATGCCTTTTATATCTTTCTCTTGTCTGATTGCACTCACTAGGACCTCCAATGTTATATTGAATAACAGCAGCGATAGTGGACA
>NW_011911628.1:0-1594 GCF_000151845.1 Pteropus vampyrus | reverse complement strand
GCCACCCTGGGCCACACTGCATCTGGCGCAGCCTACATCAGCACATCTCCTGAGGTCCATGGCTCTGGCCTGGCTTCACCTCCCATCTGCCCCCCAACCTGCTGCTCGAGTCCTTCTCTGAGGCAGCCAGGGATGGTGGGGCCTAAAGACCTAGGCTTAAATCCTGGCTCTGACCCTTTCTAGCTGTGTGACATTGGGTGGGTCATCTCACTTGTGAAATGGGGATGATGACCTTCAACTCCCACAGCTCTCTTGAGAAAGTAATGTGACACCCCATAAAGGTGGGGGCTCCAGAAGGTGATAGCTGGGGATCAGCAGCATTTCATGACCGATATCAACAGCATTCAAATAAGCAGTCAAACGACTATTACTTGTTATTGTTGTTGTTAGAATTAGGCTTTGCATTATTAGTACTATTACTATTAGTTTCATACCCAGCTTTGGTGGTCAATGCACACACGCATGCGCACACATGCACATACAAACATGGGCACATGGGAACACAAGCACACACTGCACTCAGCCATTCTACTCCAGGGCCCAGATCTGCCCAAGCTATTCAAATGCATTCTGCCTCAGCCCCGAATGCAGGACTGCTCAGTTACTTATAAACCCGTCCTCCTCATCTACCACTTCCAACGTGACTCACCAGCCCCAACAGCATCCCGCATTCTCAGGTCAGCACCACAGCCACACCCACACTTAGGAGGGAGAACTATTCCTCCCCAGCTGGCTGTAGCATCCTCCCAAGCCCAGTTCTGAAGGCACCCGAAGACACGCACCTGGCTGTGCACTTTCTCTAGCTCCTCCTTGCTGACTGATGCTTTGCCATCCTCCATGGTCCCCAGAAGAAGCTGCACGTCTGACAGTAGTGCATGAGTCCTTTTGAGGTCCCTTCGAAGACGCTTCTCCACATCAAAGTCTCGATGGCCGATCTGGAAGCCAAAGGAAGACTCTCGTGAGCTAAGACGGCAAAGCAGTGGCCAGGATCCAAGTTCTCTGGGACCAGGCTCCACGGGTTCGAATCCTGCTTCCGTCACTCACTGCATGACCTTGGGCAAGCCCTTTCTCCCTAGTCTCAGTTTCCTCAACTGCAAAATGGGAATGACATCAAGCACACAGGGCTACTGTGAAAATTAAATACATGCTGAGCCTAATGCCTGACTCATAGCAAAGGCACAGCAAATATGAGCTGCTATCATTACTGTTGTCACGGTCTGTAAGAATCCAAAGTCATTCTGTTTCATCTTTTGAAAAAGTCATCAATATGGCCTCTCCTCACTTTGCAAGAGCTCACAGGCCAGGCGAGGTCCTCTGCTGTTGGAAGTCAGGACCGCAGTTAACCGAGAGGGGCAGTAACTGGACAGAGCAGGACGGGGGCAGGGGAGGGGGTGTCATTAATGTTATTAATCTGGGTTCTGGTTTTATGAATGTATGAAAATTCATGGAGCTGCGTAGATGGGATACGGTGTGCTTCTCTGCATGTATATTACACTTCAGTAAATAGTAGTAAAAATAGCTGCACTGCTTTTGAAGGTCTAAATCCAGCTTTTCTGTCCACTGAGCTGGTCTTCTTTGCCAGTTTGAGGATAGG
>NW_011911627.1:0-2859 GCF_000151845.1 Pteropus vampyrus | reverse complement strand
CAAGTGTTGATACCAACACTGTACCAAAACCTCGAAACAAGAAATTTCCAGCGAGAGGTAGGACATAAATTGGCAGTTATTGGTCTCCCTTTCTCTGTCTCCTTTTTGCCCCCCGAGATCAAACAACATTTCCTTGACTCTATTTCTATTCTGTCAAAGTCAGGTAGGGTCACGTTGGTTATATGGTTTTCCACTAGACTGTCCAAGCTCTTCAGGAGCAAGGGCTGAATATTATTGGCTTTTGTTCACGCCCAGCAGAAAGCCTGGGAAATCTTTGTTGACTGAAGCATGGATTGTTTTGTGCCTGGAACCACTTCTACTTGTCAGAAGAACCTTTCCTGGCTGGAGTGTTTGGAACTAGGCCTACATGCACCACTTTACTCTTTCATGTGGGCACAGTTTTAGCTTTACTGCATTTGTTTTGGATAGTTTCATTTTTCATGTGGGATTTTGAAGACGCTCAGTACCAGGGTAAAATTTCTGTAATTTAAGTTTTTCCAGAACTTTGGCTACTAGTTTTTGAACTTCTGAAATTATTTAGGTATTTTTTGTTTAAAAAAATACTCAGATAAATTTTGTAAGATTATGCAATATTTTGTAAGATTAGGCAATATTTGTGTTCCACATAGTAATGATAAATATAAATACCTTAATTTTGCTGGTAGAGGCTACATGAGGTTGCTGTTCTTAAATGGAATCATCTTAAATCTGTGACAACTGGAAATATCAGTGATACCTAGATGTGTTTATCATGGATGATTTCAGGAATTTGTTACCACAAAGTGAAAAAATAAGATAAATAGAAGTATTTTGTTGCCTGTGGTAGCTGGTAATGGCTGAGAGGAACAGTGATCAGCTTTACTCAGAAGACTAGGCAATTAGGTAGTTCTACTCTTCCCCAATCTCCCTGAAAACAAACTAGAATTTATACGTAGGCAGTGGCAACTCTCACTTCTTTCTCAAGCAAAACTATACAAACAAATGTGGCAGACTGTCTATCAGGGGTCTCTCAACCACAAACACAAGTATACAATCACCAATCAGCTATTCAAGGAAAACTAATGGGAGAGACAAAATAGTCTTAACAAATGGAAGAATTTACACTTGAAGAAATAGAGTTAGTAAAACAAACACAACAGAAAGTGTCTTCCAAGACACTCACTCTATACTCACTCAACTGATGTGTTGTGACACCCAAACACGTCGGTTCTTAATGCTTTTTCATCTGTGGCATGTGTGACAAGTGATAATCAAATTTTATCATACTCCAATGGACATACCCAAGATTATGCAAACTTTCCAGCATTCTAGTTATAACTCTTCCCCATTCTTCCGCATGAAGGAATATATCAGAATCCAAGTAAGTGGAGGTGTCTTTGATACAAGTGGCACTACTAGTGGAATACTTAGTTGTAAAAGCTGAACCTACTATACAACTGCTTAAAGCAGAAAGAAAACCTCTGGGAGATCCAGTGTAGGCAGAGGTTACCAAACCCTTCTCCCTTCTGCATGAGAATATGACCTTGGGTTAATTCTCCAGCTCTGTTCTCCTGGAAACCTCTAAAAATTACAGTATCAACTGTGTTACTAAGCAACATTGCTTACAGTCTAATTTACCCTAAATTGGTAAATTAGATCTGGCTTGGTAGTACTATCAATACTACATAAATATTCAGAACTTTGGGCTTCCTTGAATTCATTGACTTGTAACTGGCAATGCCCTTGCCGGAACCTTGGAACCTATTTTTGTGGAATTGTTATAGGAAATATTGGGGTTCATAAACTAGGAAAGTTTCCACAACTACCCAAGTTTATCTCATCTCCTCGCCCCTGAGTGTCTCCTGGGAAGAGAGTAGTTCTGGGATGTTTGGGTGAATTGCCATTAGGACTCTTACTAAAAAAAAAAAAAAAAAATCTGATGATGGTTTACTGGGCCACATGTGACCTGTGGTAGTCCCATGAGTCTAAATGTTTAGTAGAGCTTAGAAAGCTTCTGGTGGGCATTGAAGTCAGAAAATCAGGTCTCGAGGCTACATGAGCTGGAACAGTACCCAAGTCGTACCCCAGGACTGCTCCAGCAGAGACCTCTCAGCCTCCATGGCTGGGCACAGACACTTGACCTTCTCATCACTGATGCTGGGCATTGGACACTCCCAGCAGGGCCTCTGTTACTATTAGCCCTGAAAGCCATATATCTCTGCCACCATCCTTGTCAGCTCTGTATTCTACCTATATCAGACCACTTGCTTGGAGCCCAGGTCACATGCCTGCACCATAGCTGCAAGGGAGTCTGGAAAGGTAAAATTCTACCTTGTCGAACCATGAACTAATAATATGGGAAATTCTCTAAATATTGTAAAGTCATCAGTGGTTCTGGGCAGCTGAAAAAGTTGATCAAATTCCACTACACCCTTCTCCTTTACTTTACTCTTTTCTTTTCTGTTCTTTTCTTTTTTTTTTTCCTTCCTTCCTTCCTTCCTTCCTTCCTTCCTTCCTTCCTTCCTTCCTTCCTTCCTTCCTTCCTTCCTTCCTTCCTTCCCTCCTTCCTCCTTCCTCCTTCCTCCTTCCATGAATAGCACGCAAGTGAATCATTTGCAGAGTTCATTACTTTTAACCATTATTAGCTACACATCTCACAGCTGATTTGTCTACACAACACAGGTGGGAACCAAAATATTCCCCAACATTAGGCCTCCTTGGGTCAACACCCTGGGAACCTCAAAAGCTGTTCCTGGCATCCTAAGCAGGATGCAGAAGCCTTTTCCCAGAGGAAGAATTCTACTTCCTCATCTTTCTTATCGTCTAAGAGCAGTGATCACATCTGACACAATAGTCCCCTAAAATGCCCAGCACAGTGCT
>NW_011911626.1:0-1822 GCF_000151845.1 Pteropus vampyrus | reverse complement strand
TTGTTTTACAGACTCTTTTTCATACACTGGTGTCACATGCCTTGCACTGCTGTACCATTTGAGTTTGCAAACTGTGCTTTGGCTCAACATTCAAATGCTGCCATGATCAGGTCTTAGTTAATTCTCAAGTTTTAATTCCTTTTCTATTTCTATATTTTATTATTTCAAACTAGATAAACAACTCAATAAAGAAGAAGTAGCAAAAAGGAGAAAGGTAGCCAATACGTATGGCCAGGGACACAAGACTGAGTGAGGTCCCTTAGAATGGCATTTTGTGAAGTTACAGGGGCACCATGGAGTGGATGGGAAATGGGTGAGTGGGGAAAAGGGGACAAAGGAGAGGAAGCCAATTCTTAGGAATCTAATTCTGCAGCAGGAGAGGGGAAGGATAAAGGAGGTGTAGGAAGCTAGGTGTAGCTCTGCAACATTCCTTGTCACAAGACCCAGCCTGGCTGTGAGTGTGTCTGTGTCTGTGTGTTTGTGAGTTCTCAGAATTCTCTCCTGCCCTTTAGAACAGAAGTGATGGCGGAGAATGAGGAAACAGAGCGATCAAATTGAGCTATAGAATCATAGCAGAAAAAGTAGGAGAGGATCCAGGTGACTTCATAACTTATTATTTAAAACTGTTTCTCACCAAAGGGATTTCCAATTTTTTTTTCCTGATAAGAGAATAAATTTTGAGATGTTCATTGCTTAAGGAATTTACATGTCTCACTCTTTTGCTTCATCCTGGTCTTCTGAACTGTTTCTTGCTCAGAAAGACTCCCCTTATTGGTTTCCTCTAAAACAGTAGCACTCTTCCCTAAATCTACCCCTACCGTCACCCAGTGTCTATCTCCTTAGCCCGCTTTGTTTTTTACTTCTTAGCACTTACCGATTCCTGATACTTCACTATATCTTTATTTATGTATCTATCTATCTCCCACTAGAACATAAACTCCTTGCTGGTGGGGAATTTGTCTGCTTTGCTCACCACCAAGTGCTTATATCCTAGAGGAGCGCCTGGCATATAAGAGACTCTCAAAAATATTTGCTGAATGGGTGAATGAATTTTCAATATTTTAAGCTTTTTCTTTTTTTCTTTTTAGATTTCCTACACTTGCTCCATACTTCAGGCTAATCAGAGCAATTTTCATTTCCAGGCGAGCCTCGCATTTCTTCATCTTTACTGAGGTTGCCACTCTATGTGCAATAAATCTCTCTCAGTGTCCCCCCTGTGTAAACCTACCATCACAAGGCAAATGTCTCCTTCAGGAAGCCACCTTGGAAATGACACGTGCTTCCTTTCCAATCCTTAACTGTAGGTATTTGTTTAGTCATTTATCCTGGTCCATACCTTATGCTAACATGTTTATGCTTTATATTCTTCCTTAAATTATCAATTCCTGAAGGCTAGGTACCAAACACCAGGCCTTCACCTCTTTCCGGCACTTCTCAGAGCGTTGTGCACCTCATAGGCCCTGAGCAAACAGGCAAGAATGAATGAATTAAAATAAATTTTCCAAAAAGTTAAAACTGACTTATTTGATAAAATGTTCAAAGATTTTTACTAATTTTAATGGAAATAGTTCTCAAATATATTACAAATATTTTCATCTCCTTTGGGTGTTCTCTACAGATTTAAATTTTAGTGACTCAAGTTTATTTTATTACAAACAGTTCAGAATTGAACTTAAAGTTGTCTTCTTAATATTGGTCACTTCTTCATCTCTAAATTAGAAGCAATGATACTTTCTTTAATTATTAGAGAGGATTATTATCAATCTCAGAATGAATTTGAGATATTACATATGTGAAAACAGTTTGTAAATGTATTATAAAC
>NW_011911625.1:0-1956 GCF_000151845.1 Pteropus vampyrus | reverse complement strand
AAGTTTATGACTTAGAGGCCTCGGAACACAGAAGGCTTGCAGGCGGGTGAACAGCAAGGCCCTGGGTAGAGAGAGCTGGGGTGGGCCTGGGCTCTGCTTTTATTGGGGTTCAGGGTAGGGGGCTGGAGTTTCATGGGCTCACTCTTTATTGGTTAATTTAGAACATAAGAGTGGGAACTTAAAGCACAGGGAAGATAAAAAGACACCAGCCCAAGTGGTCAGTTATGGAGGTCAGCCAAGCTCTCTAAATCAAGGGCCCACCGTGCGGGAAGAGGCCGAGCTTTTTAACTAGCTTGTGGCAGGCAGTGTGTTCATCTGAGAGCCCTCCTTGGAGAGGGGGATGCCTCAGCAATCAAAGCTTGTCAGGCACCTGCATTACAAAAACGAACGCTAAGTCAGGGCTGGTGTAAGCTCCACGCTGCCGGGCCTGTAAGAGCACAGCACACACAGCTACAGTCGTGGGCTCTACCTGCTAGGTGTGTGTAAATGGTAGGATGTTAGCACAAGTCACACACACAGTGACACGTCTCTCAGAACGCATCCAGGTCACCAAGCGCTGCAGGACTATAAAAAGGAGATACGCGATGTTAACACGGACTTACTAGCTATACACATTATTTTTGTGTGTATATTCTCAAAATACTAAACGTCGCCAAAGGAGTCGTTAAAACCTGATCACTTACTGCATTTCTGACTGGGTTCTTATGATTTGGTATAGAATTTCTCGTGATAGCATCAGACGTAACGTTCAGAAACTGCGGTATATCAAACGGCTTTGACTATTGTTACATAAACCCATAGCGACCATGGTGATGAAGGCGGTGATGCTAAGGTTCATGCGAAAAGTCTGAAGGAGAGGAGAAATTTCCTTTTTCTACTGTATGTTTTCCAAATTCACTTGACTGCTTCATGTACCCAACTAAAATTTAATATGTACACGCTGGCCAAAAAAATCTGGATTTTGTTTTTGTTGTAAAAAGAAGGGACTGTTGTGCACACGGGCACAGAGGTGGCTTCAGCGCTTATGATGTTACTGGCTTCACGGGATCTCGGTTGCTGAAGGGAGCTTAGCACTGGTGGGCTGTCCTGTCCGGCTTATGTGCAACCGTTTCCACCCGGGACCCTGGACCCCCAGGATCGCTGCTCTCTCTGCAGAGTCCTGCTGAGTGCTTCCTTACCTTTGACTCTTCCCGTTCCGTCACCCACCTGGTACTGTCACACTGCAGACAGGGCGAGAAAATCCAACCCCTCCACGTAGTCCAAGGAAGCCGATGTGCTCCGTGTCATCCTCGTCTCTTACCCTAGGTCCCAAAGGTCCAATAGCAACGATCCCGTGTCGAACAACAGATGCTATGAGAAGGGAAACTAAGAAAAATAGAAAAGTAGGACTTGCAACTGAGCATTGTGGGTAAACACTGAGTATCAGTCACGGCCCAGAAACACGCGAGGGCCGGGGCTATGGCTGCCCTCTGCTGCTGCACCCTCAGCAGCGCACAGAAGACGTTTAATATACAGCTGACGAGAAAATAAATTGCAAGAAAATAATTGCCGCTTTTCCATTGGTTTGAAACACCTTTCAACTGATGAGGTGAGTTTAGAGAAAAGTTGAGGACTTATGAATACTATCAGAAAGACATGCAGGAAAGTCAAATAATTTTCCTTTTTACATTTAATATCCACAAATATTCTAAATCTGTTTAAATCACATTTCATCTATTCACACACACTAATAATCCTACTGGATACTTATAACCCCATAAGCTTATTCATTTCACTAAAAGCACAAAATGAAAAGGATTTCCGGAGATGTTTGTGAACCTACATATTTGTAAGTGTAATTTAATGTTAAAGAAATAACGTTTTCATTTCTATCCGAAATGTTAGAACTTAAATTTAAATTATAGAAAGAGGCCAAATTTAAACATATTAGGATTTTACATTCTTAATGCCTTGGCT
>NW_011911624.1:0-2597 GCF_000151845.1 Pteropus vampyrus | reverse complement strand
GAGAGAAATATGTTAAAAGACTTTGTTTTCCTCTAATAAAAAGTGGAAGACTCTGAAATAAGTCTGTGGGAAGGTAAAAGGAGAAATAAAAATCTTTAAGATGAGCAATATTAAAAAATAAAACAGAAAACAATACTTAGAGCTGTGTAGGAAGATAAAAAAGATATTAATAATTTAATTTTGTTTGGTTTAATAACAAAATTATCAAAACATCAAATCAAAGTAGTATTTTTAAAATCCAACTTCACTTTATACACTGAAAATAATTAATAGGCCAAAGAAAGACATTTATGAATTGCATGGATTATTAAACAGGTGCAATATTTCCTGTTTGCGCTCCCATTCAAAACAAGGGCATTTTTTATCTTCAGTCAAGAGGAAAGGGAAAGAGTGGTAGATAATGTTATAAAAGAGCCAATGATAAAACAAAAACAAAACAAAACAGATTAAAGTTTGTTATTAAATTTATACCAAGCAAAGCCCTTAAAGTGATCTAACTTCCCCTTTTGCTATTATAAAAATTATGCAGCCTACCTTTGTCTGACAGTCCATCAAATGAATAAAAATATGTTTTTTACAAGTATCATGAGTTTTAGTAGAAGAAAATCCTAAAGAAGTGCATAATAACATTTCACAGCAAGAATTCGAAAGGATTGTAGGGTCTTTACACTTCAGGAAAAGCTAAAGAACACAATGAATTCTCTCAATTAATAGAAAAATTTCAGGGTATCTGAACAAAATAGTTTTACTAATCTCACCTAGCCCGTTCTAAGTGTTCCTACACCTAAAACATTCGAATTTGCCTATCATGTTTTATTTTTTAATATTGCTCATCTTAAAGATTTTTATTTCTCCTTTTACCTTCCCACAGACTTATTTCAGAGTCATTAATCTTCCACTTTTTATTAGAGGAAAACAAAGTCTTTTAACATATTTCTCTCAAGTCCTATAGGTTATGTGTCAAGGTAACATATCATACCCTACTTCTAAATACACTTCCTCATTGGGATACACCCCAGGAGGCCAGAGATAGCTAGTCCTAGAAAAATCTTAAGGGTAGAGTCACAAGCATGATTTGTAATACGTGATAAATTAGTCATAGTATTATAGAATCCTCTCCTCACTGCTCTAGTTTAATTACTCTTTTAAATTTCAAAGCATACAATTATGTTTTGGTTCTACATCTTCTGGGTCTTTTATCCTTAACCTAGTTGCTACTCTTCTCTTACCACAATAATACTATTTGTAGAATTTTTATAAAATAAAACAGGACTGCAGCTTATCAGATTTAGTCAATGATTTTCTATCTACTAGAGAGGCTGAATCTTGTAAAGAGCCCGAAATTAAATTATGGTTATACTATTTATTATTTGCTTGAACTTGGGAACTTTCTTAAATTCTCAAGTTTATTTCCACATCTGTAAAGGATCTGTAAAGATGTCATAAGAATTAAAAATGGTACATTCAAGTTGCTTTAAATGATGCCTGGCATGTATTAGGTATAAAACAAATAACAACATTAAATTTTATTGTATTTCTACTAATAAGTTTAAAAATTCATAATTTGGAACTTTCCCTATTAAGTCTAGGGAAAGTTATAAAAGCTTAAAACTTTCTAATATATCACAAGAAAATATTTTTATATATATTATCTCAATTATTCCTCACACAAAAACAATAAGATAAACAGAACAGGTATTATTTCATTTTAAAGATGAAGAAACAGGGATTCAATAAGTTCAAGTCACTACTATATAGTAGATCAAGGAAGATAATCCATGTCTTATGACATTGAACACACTGCATTATATTTTTAGAAATAGTAGACAACGGAATGGTTTTATAGTACTCTCTCCTAAAAATCTTTATATGACAACTTTATCCTCCATGTAGCTGAGACCAAAATCTTGGAATAATTCTTTATTCTCCTCTATCATATCATCTTATTTCACATTTATTCAACAAGGAATATTTTTTTTTTATCTTCAAAATATATCTAGATTCTTACTAATTCTCACTACTATTACTGGTCATCTTTCTTCCGAATTTTTCCCAAATTTCCATGAATACTACCCTGCCACCCCAGACATAGTCAAGCATATCTCTAATAATATAAGGAAGATCAAATGACCTCTCAACATCTTCCAATGACTCTTAATTTTCCACAGAATAGACATCAAGATCTACAAGGCTTTACATTATCTGATCCCGATTAATTCTTTATTCTCCCTCTAATTTTCTTCTCTCCCACACCAATTTAACTCCTCCTTGAAGACCTGAGGCCCTCCTATAATGCCCTTTCCTCAGATACTCTCATAGTCAATTTCCTACCTTCATGTCTTTGCCAAAATGTCACCTTTTTAATGAGATTTATCCTTGACCTCCCAATTTAAAATGAGAACTTGTACCCTAGTCACATCTGATCCTTCTACTCTGATCTATTTATTTTTCTTTCTATGTATTTTTCTCCTTCTAACACACTATAACTATTGATTGATTGACTGTATTATTTACAAAGTATTGTTGATTTAAAGAATAAATCCTTAGCTCCCCTTCTGGAAATGTTAAATTAGAATTTTTGGAAGGGAATCATATGA
>NW_011911623.1:0-2742 GCF_000151845.1 Pteropus vampyrus | reverse complement strand
AGTTTTCCATGAATGATCGGAAGGGTTCCTTCTCAACAGCCTCAACCGCCCTCTCTGCTCCTTGCCAGCAATCAGCTCATACCCAAAACATGCAGACAAGTCACTGTTCCCAGACCCTCTGAAGCTTTTCCTCTTCCCGCTCTATCAGAAATCCTAGTTTTCCCTTTGTTACTTGATTCAGTCTACTGACTGACTCCCTCACGCGTGAGTAAGCAGTGCGCGTGCAAATAACTCAATAGCATTTAGAAGAACTGCCTAAATGACTGTGTTATTCTTTGATGCCACGTTTAATCAAGAAACCGCAAGCAAACAAAAACCATGAGGCTGACCTGTATGTACTGATATGAAATGATCTCTCCAAGATGTTACAAGGCACAAAAGCACAAAGGCAGTGTGTATAGGATGTGAAAAAACACCTATGACTTTGTGTATCTGCCTAAGTATAGAACATCTTCGAAGGACATGCACAAAGGAGCCAACAGTAGTGGCTTGTAGGAAGGGAGCTGGGAGCTGGGTGCTACGGCCCAGGGAAGTATTGGACTCAAGGACAAGCACTGAACACGTGGTGATATGCAGGAACTGCCATTTGGCCCCGGTGCCTGGCAGGAAACAGGCCACGGGGTGGAGGCGGCCCCGGGCAGGGGTGGGCAGTGGCCACTCAGCTCCAGCCACAGCTCTGCCCAGGAAAGCCACCTAGGGTGCATGCAGCCAGCTCTTCCCAATTTTCAGGAGGAGGCTGAAGTCTGATTTTCATCTGAAATCTCCTCATTGTTAAACCTTGGTTCCCTTTTTATTTCCAAACATCGCATCCCTGATTGACACATCGCCGACTGCAGCTTTTTGAAAAAATGAAGCTGCTGTGTGGCTGCGGATATGGAAGGGTCTTCCAAGACAAGGGGTCAGGTGAAAGAAAGCCAAGCCCAAACCCTACGCGCAGTATAAACCCCATATATATATATTTAAAAGAATGTTTTGCTGCGGAGATCATAGTGATTTGAGTGAACAGGACAACTGTTTTCATGTTTGAATGGATACTTATGTATCGAGATAAAAATAGCATCATACATCACTTCAGAAGTGCTGCATTGTCACAATTCAGAAAAGAGTGAAGACAATGTGTTCCAAAAAACTGGGTCAATGACTCAAAAAGTGGCTGAGGTCGAGGAAGGTGACAGGTTTGAAAAAAGTGGTTTCACGAAATGTGAGAGTGGAAAGATTTTTTCCACCTTTGTCTATTTTAGGTAATATGCCATTTTGAATATTACATGTAGTTAAATTCCATGCATTAAATATTGTAAGTGTGTGTGTGGGGGGGGGATGCCTCACAGGATGCTCTGACCCCAGAATGGATTTGTATTGGCTCTCAGGTAAAAATAGAGGGCAGTTGGTGTGCTTTGTGGTCAAGGGCAGGGGATTTTGCCTCCTGTCAGAGCTGGGAAGTGAGCCCGCTGAGCAGCCCTGGCTTCTCATTCTAGGACCTGTGATCTCATCCTGTCTGATAATTTTAAACTCCAGCTCAAGTCCAGACTCTTACATCCAAATGCCTGTCCACATCTCCACGTGGGTGTCTGACGAGCATCTCTACCTCGACATGCCTCAAAGCAAACGCCTCCTCTGCCCCGCCCCCCAGCTGAGAGCTGTCCAGTCCTTGATTCCTCGCCCTCATGAATCATTTCACACTGAATCCATCAGCAAGGCCTGTTGGCTCCACCTTCAAAACTGATACATAACCCGCCCACCTCTCCCTCTCCGCGGCCCCCACCTGGCCCGGCCTCCATCCTCTCCTGCCTGGACCATCACAGCAGCTTCCCCTGCGGTCTCTGTAACCCCCTCCTGTCTGCCCCCACGATCTGTCCCTACATGCAGCCAGATAGAGACCTGGGTCAGGCCATGTCCCTACCCTGCTCAGAGCCCTCCTGTGGCACCGTGTCACTCAAGATAAAGGACAAAGCCCTTCCTGTGGCTCCTGAGGCCCTACACGGCCTGCTCCTGTCACCGCTCTGACTCGCCTCCTCCGTTCTCTCGTACCACGTCCTACTCGCTTGATCGGACCTAGGTTTTTGAACGTGCCAAATACAGTCTCCACTCAGGACCTCTGCACTGGCTGTTCCCTCTGCCTGGGTGCCCTCCCCCAGATAATCCCACAGCTCCCCGCCTCCTCTCCTCCAGGTCTTAGTCTAAATGTCCCCGTCTCAGGGAGGCCTTCCCTGATGCCTTGTTTGCAACATATGCTACCTGCCCTCCAAAACACACACACACACACACCTCACTTCTGATTCCCCTTTCCTGCTTAATCCTGCCCCACAGAACTCTCACCATCTGCCACACGAGATAAGCTACTTATCCACCTTGTCCACCGTCACTCTCCCCACATCAAACTGTCAGCCCCAGGAGGGCAGGGCAGTCTGCTCTGTTTGCCGCCAGCAGTGCCTGGCATTGAGTTGACACTCAGTAAATATGTGTGACAGAAGTTGACAAACAGGGATGCCAGCAGGGCCGTGGTGAGGAGTCCATGAAATCATGCTCAGAGGGAACTCGGTTTCAGGTAAGCCGTTTGTATCATGTCTGAGTCACGTCCCGTGGATAAAACTGACTCTCTGGGAAGAAAGGTCAGATTTATCCTGAGCGAGGGCTCTTTCTAGAAGGGGGTAACTAACAGTCCCCTCCACCATCACACCATGGTCCCTAGGCAAGAGCACTTGCCCCTTTGAGAAATCTGGACCGAAAAATAATTCATCCTGC
>NW_011911622.1:0-2002 GCF_000151845.1 Pteropus vampyrus | reverse complement strand
TATCTTTATAATATCAACCAAAGTTTGGAAGCAAGTTATCAAATTCAACAAGAACTCTAAAGAGATAAGAGTCTATTTTTTCTTATCAATAATGTTTATGCCCAACTCAAAATTGAAACAGATAAGCAGGGTAAGTGTTCAGCAATTTACTTTTCAATAGTTATTTGTATTTCAGACCTTTAATCTGATCCTTTCATAAGCAGCTTTCACATTAGCATAGCTGACATTCTTATCTAAAATCCAGAAAGCCTCAGGGAAAATGCAAGTTTACGAAAACCATTTTAAGAAAACCATATCTTTCTCTTGAAAATAATAAACCTCTTAAGAGCTTTATATAAATAACTCATTGGAAAGCTCACTTTTTTAAGGATTGTTTTTATTCTGACCCACAGGTAAGATTAACTTCATTTGGTTTATTTACTAGTTTACTAAATGCCCAAAATACATCAAGTTTCAAGGTTTTCCACTTTCTGTCATATGGATGTACAGATTAATTAAATAATAAATATATTTGCACCTAAAAAGAAATTGGTTCTTGATTAGCTCTTTACAAATGTGTAGTTGGCAGCCCCTCCCCAAAAAAGGGAAAGATAAATGTAAATTGTGTTGTGTTCTATAGGTCAGTGTCTTCTAATTAGATGTAATTAGCTAAAAAGGCGAAAGATTTTGTACATTTCCAAACTTAACAAATAAATCATTTTAAACATATTTATTAATGGAATGCGTTGCAGCAAAGGTAGGTCACTGGAACTTATTTTAAGCCTCCAATTAGTTATATTTAAAGTGAGCTTCAAAATAATAGCATAGGTATTATATTACTTAGTAGCTACTTTAACTCTTTACTTTTAGTTTTTAGAAAAGGTTATAGACAATATAAACCAAAGGAAATAGGATGAAAGTCAATACCATGTTTACACTGATTAAGGTACCTGGCCTAGAAATAGGACACATTTGAAGTTCTTTAAGCAGATCAGCAGGTCACATATTTTAAGAGGGTTATGCTTAGACTTGTGGCTCTTTACCTTTCTTACGACACAGAGTTTCCTGAGATTTACAAGGATTATTGTTCCCCCTACTAAAGAAAATAAGACGTGTGTGTGTGTGTGTGTGTGTGTGTGTGTGTGTGTGTGTGTGTGTGTGTGTGAGTATCCGTAAATTGCTTGCTAGGCCTTGTGTCTGATTTTGAAAAAAGACAAAATCAAAATCAGATACACATAATGCTTTCTGATGTACATTTTTCGTTTTTACATCTAAAGACAAATGTGAATTTTAGTGTCTCTCAAAACTATGCTATTCTCTGAATGAATTATTTACTATTTTGTTATTTATGAAGAAGCAACATTTTAAAATAACTTTAAAGATTATAAATTGAATCAATTATTTTGGAAAGCAATTTGGAAATAAGGACCATTAACCTTTGAACGAGCAAATGTACTTTCAAAAATTTGTTTTAGAGAAATAACCTGAAATGCTAATTCACGTTTGAAATGTTAACAATAATACATTATAACAACGGTTAGCACATATTTAGTACATTCTATGTTCTATGTACTGAGCTTTTCTTTGTATGAGTTTTAAGTCACATAGTCCTAACAATTGGCATGTGGATACTATTTACTTTCCACCATTTTAAGAAAGGGGGGGAAAAAACTTACGGTTAAAGGTATTAATAATTAACTACACATTTCAACTAGTAAATGGCATAGTTGAGATATGAATCCAGGTCAGCCTGCAGTTTTGCTTTTACTGGTGTATTTTTTATGGTATGGTTTTTATTAATGAAAAATCAGAGATAGCCTAAATATCCAATCATAAAGGGAAGTTTAAGTGTTATATAACTATAGATTGAAGATGGACTATAAGGACAAAAATTGAATTTAATCAAATATTGAAACTTTATAGAAATGCTTAAGATATATAATTAAGTATATGAAAGTAAACTCAAAAGCATTTATTTTGCAAAAATATCTGTGCCTAATGAATAGAATTTTGTATGTGACTT
>NW_011911621.1:0-1948 GCF_000151845.1 Pteropus vampyrus | reverse complement strand
TGAGAAGGGCCAGACCACACAGGGCCTTGCAGGTAGGTCATGTTAAGGACTTTGGTCTTTATTCTAAGAGCCGTGGAAGACATGAAAGATATTTAGCACAACGGATAACATAGTAAGACTCATTCCAAGAATATCACTCTTTCTACTGTACGGATAATAGGCTGGAGAGAGACAAGAGGGGATGTCACAAAGTTACTGTGGCACTTTAGAGAAGAGATATCGGGAGCCTAGACCAGGGAGGTGGTGCTACAGATGGAAGAATTGTGTGAACCGGGAGCTATTTAGAAAGTAGAATTGAGGGACTTGGCAATGGGTTGTATAAAAGGGGAGAGGAAAATGTCAACAATGACTCCAGGGTTTTGGGATTGTTAAACTAGATGTATGGGGGGTGGGGTGGTAATGCTCACTGAGAAAGGGAGCAAAGGAATAGATCAGTTTTGTCTTGGGTCTTTGTTTTCTCTTGTCTTCGAGTCATGGTGGTGGAAGATTAGATCATAAAATTGGTTTTGGACATGATAAGCTTGAAGTGCCTTCAAAGAAGACAAACTCCTTGCCATCCTCTGCACCACTCCCCTCTCCCTAGCCCAGGACCACATACATGGTCTAAACATTGAAAGTTCTGAATCAAGCTAATAAACTCTTAAGTAAAATGTGTTCTAGTCTCCTGCCTTTACAAATATACCTTCGTGATAGTCAGGAAGGCCAGGTTTGAATTGAGAATTCTCAGACTCTAGTGGTACAGAGAAAACTGGCTCACAACTGGTAGCCCACCCCTCTTCCCATCCCCAGCTCCATCCCCCACTGCAAGAAGCCTCATGTACCTGTGTCTGGACACCTCAATCCACATGTTCGAGTTCCAGTCACAGTCCCTGAAAGCAGCACTGAGGGCCGTTTGGCCAGAGAATTCTGGGGTCCTATGTGCCTGGTCTAGAGGGAGGAAGGGAAAGCGCAGGCTCTGGTGAGCAGAGGCTCCAGGTGTGCACCACCCTCGGCCCTGTGGACTCCTTTTGGAGAAGAGAAGTTGAAAGAGGACCAGAGCAGGGCCCTCTAAACTGTTGGGGCTTTGGGCAGAGACCCCACTTGCCCAGGCCTATGGGCAAAATTAAGTGATACAATGATACACAGTTCCTGTGATCTTTGTTCAGTTCCGAGTCTGACTGCCTGGTTTCTCTGTGTGTACATATTTTGTTTCTCCTAGTGGGCTGTTCATCACCATTCATGACAAGGGCCACCTTGCAACAATGCTGAACTCTTGGCCGGAAGACAATATTAAGGTATGATCCTATTATTGTTGTTTTTTTTTTTTTTTTGCTGTTGCTCTGTTTTTGAGTGAATCCTTTCAGCCTGGACCAGAGTCATTCCCAGCTACAAAATGAGCTGTTGCAACACTGAAGGCAAGCCTCTGCCCCTTTTTTTCCCAGGCCCAGACTGTAGACTGGAACAGCCAAGCATAAACGCACCACAAAGCAGAGATTTGCATTAACCAGGCACCCATGTGAAACAGTCCTTTATTATTATTATTTTAATACATTAGTATTAATATATTATAATTATTAATGGGAGTAGTCGTGGTCATTGTCGTCATCTGAAAATATGTTCAGCATGTATCGAGTACCTACTAAATATACACTGCCAGTTCCATCGTGGATACAGGGGAGACTCAGACATAGACCCTCTTCCCAAGTAGCTGACTTGAGGAAAATAAGACAGAGACACAAAAACTCTGACAAGGGGGAACTTGATCAGAGATAAACAAGACACACAGAAAGATCTGGGAGCGTTCAAAGAGGCAGAGATTGCTTTTAGCCTGAGGGGAATCTAGGAAGACTTCCTGGGGGAGGTGACATTGCAGCAGGGCCTTGAATTGAGGGATAGAGTTGGACAGTTAATCATTGGAGAGAGTAGGATGCGGGGTGGGGACATTCTGCAACAAAAACGCTTCTGACAA
>NW_011911620.1:0-1969 GCF_000151845.1 Pteropus vampyrus | reverse complement strand
GTGACGATGAACTTCTAAGGCCAGGCCTGTGTCTATAGTCACGTATGTAAATGTGGATTTATGTATAAATGCGTTAAAAAAGGTCTGAAAGGGGATCCAGACCAAACGGATACACCGGTTCTCTCGGGGAAGAGGAGAGGGGGACAGGCTGATCAGCTTTGTCTGTGTTGCCTGCACTTTTTTTTAACTAGGACAATGGTCTTCAGGCATCGCAAGTGTCAATCAAAGTGTCAATCAAAGGCAGCAAACAAAGACCAATGGGGTAGCCGATTAAGGCTCGTCTCTAACATCCTCCGGTTCTAAAGACCCTAAAACTCAGCAGCTGAGAGACCGATCAACCCCACTCAGGACGGGGGCCTAGTGCGTCTCACAGAAAGGGACACTGCGCCAGACAGCAGGGAGCTGGGGACTGTGAAACAGAATCGAACTGACAGGTAACGATAACGATGACAAAAATAAATTTCCTGGAACTGTGCTGGCTGGAACATTACTGCTCGGCTATCGCCCGTGGGAACACAACGCCCTAACGGTAAGCTTTCTGCTTCTGTATCCCCCGCTTGCACAACCGACCTGTGGGTTGACAGGTAGTAAAAAGAAGAAAAATAGACTTTTGTGTTCAGACAGAATGAGGAATGGGGTTTAGGGCTTAAAAACCCTGTACCTCTACATTTCGGGGCTGCTTGATGTGGGATCTGCGTACCCCTGGCAGACCCGGCTGGCTGAATAAAGAGCGTGTTTCCTATAACTCGCTGGTTTCCGGTGGTCCCTGTGTCGATCGGGGGCTGGCGGCCACAACAGAACATGCGGCGAGTGAGGCCGACCGTGAGCGTGACGTGTTTGCGATTTCTTTGGCACGAGTGAGGCCGACCGTGAGCGTGACGTGTTTGCGATTTCTTTGGCACAGGGACCGTACGGCTGTCGCTGCCGTTTCTGTATCACCGTCCTCGCTGTCCCCGTCACACGACCACAGTGACCAAGGCCTCCAGATCTCACACGAGGGAGCGCCCAGGGGCTCCCCGAAACATCGACCGTCGCATTCGCCGGGCAATTTTTTCCCTCACTTATGTAGACTTGAAGGACCCCGCTCCATGCCAGCACGACTCGCCCCCCTACCCCCAACAGTTTACCACACCCGAGGACAAATAAAAGCATCAGGAAGAAGTGGCTGGGACACCCGGCCACACCCTGGGATGGGAGGAGGCCCGGATCGCTGTGTGGCCGCCCCACGCTGGGCCACTAAATTGCACTTAGAGGTTCCGTGCAATGTCATGGAACCCAGCATCGAATACAGCAGCAAAAACACCGCCTAAATACCCCCCAAGAGGAAATGCTTGAAGAAACTGTGGGATATCCAACACCACGGGCCACCACGGAGCCGTCGAAACGACGACAGCCTAGATCCATATTTACTAACGTGGAAAGACGTGAACTGTCTGCCGAGGAAAAACGTAAGCGCAGAACAAACGGAACGTGGTCCTCGCGCTGCAATAAAGAGCTCCTACTTATTTATTCTGTATTTATACTGAACCACAGAAACATCTGAAATATACACTAAGACCCTAATAGCAATTATATCTACACTTTCATCGTTTCCTGCAAAGAACACGGATTACTTCTACAATCAATAAAACAAGTAACTAAAAGAAACGAAGCTAAAACCCTCAAGAAATCTCTCTGTGTGGAAAACAGGAGCTGCAGCTGATATCCCCTGGCCGGTGGGCTTCAGAGCTGAGGCCACAGAAGACAAGAGGGGACGGACAGAAATGACCAGCAAAGCAGCATCACCTCATCACCTCGTCTCCCGGAAGCCCTTCCCCGGGCGGAATCCTGGCAACCCCGTTTAGGGCGGGTAGGCGGGTGGGACAGTTACCTGGTCTACTGAGGAGGAACCTGGGCCTCAGGGAGCAAGGAGGTGACTTGTCTACAGACCTGCAGGGCCAGGAAATGGCAGACTCAGGACTCAACCCCA
>NW_011911619.1:0-1383 GCF_000151845.1 Pteropus vampyrus | reverse complement strand
ATTTTCCCCGACATATTTTATTATTTTTATATCTTATTTTATGTTTGGTTGTGGTATAACACACATACTGTACACGTCACAATTTCAGCGATGTTTGAGTGGCCCACTCCATGACGAGAATCATCCTGACACCTGCCGGTCCCTCCGTCTGCACTTCCGTACCTGGCCAACCTCGCGACGGAGAAAACAAACCAAATGCTCACTCCGCTCTTAGACGTTTTGCCTCTTCTGGATTTCGTCTCTGCAAATCCTTGAGGCCATTCAGTTTGTTCAGAAATCATTCATTAAGAGAAAAAACAAATCCAGGTTATAGAATTGTACTTAGCAGGAGATTGGGTAACATATTTTTCTGTCTTTTCTGGAACTTCAACTCCACCAACCCAGAGCTTATTATTATTATTATTATTATTATTATTCATGTTCTCAAATTCAGGGATAACGCTCAGTGCATTTCAATGGAGTCGCGATCAAGAAGAGCCACAACATTCGCAAACATGACCTGCGTGCGCATCCGAGTCAGTGTGGTCGACCGCGTTGTTTGCATGGTTTACGTCATGTCCTCGTGGGGCAGCTGTACGTCCTGCCTGTTGAGTTTAGAGGCGGCGTGGCTCGTACTCGGGGTCACGAGGTGGTGACAGGAACGATGTGTGTCGTCTTCGAGGAAAATTGGCAGGGTCCCTGATGCGCACTGCTGGCTCGCCGGAGGAGGGCGCTGTGAGCAGAGTCGTACCTGCTCACGCGAACGCTCCCGTGAGGACGAAAACACCTCTTTCTCGTGACCCGCCGAGAGCTTGGAGTCACTTCGTATACTGTAGCCTATCTGGAGTAATATAACGAAGGTAGGAATAATCAGACACGGGGAAATGTTGCGGGACACCTTTAAAAAGCAGAGGATGCTGGATTACTCCCTAGCGTCATCCTCGCTGTGGGTGAAGCGAGTCTTGCCCTCACCTCGTGGATGTTGAGTTTGGGCGTTACGTGAGAGCAGTGTCCTTCAGTGGCTCGCACGGATCAGGTCCCTCTCCCTGGGGGCCTGCCGCGAGAACCCGTCTTCTGAGCCACGACGCCATCCGCGTGGGACCGTCCCAGAAAACAAGAGCCCGAACTCGAACCTGTGGCTCGGAGCCGAGGCCAGCGGACAAACAGCCTGCAACCTCAGCTGAGCCCACCTGCATCAGCCAAACGTCAGCTGACTCACAGATCTGTAAACCGAAAAATAGATTCTCGTGGTCATGAGCCATGCAACTTTTTTGCTTCAGGGAATTCCAGCTAAATCCCCATTGCTGGCGTCCGTACCGGCTCACCTGAGCTTTGTCCCAGGCTGTATAGGGGCTGTGTGGCTGCACACAGGGTGAGCTGACTCTCCCTGGGGACATCTAAAAT
>NW_011911618.1:0-1844 GCF_000151845.1 Pteropus vampyrus | reverse complement strand
TTTCCTCTTCTCTCTCCCATCCACACCGCACCAGCAATGAGAGCCAGGTCTCAGAGAACAGGCAGAGTGCGTCCTTGTTCCATGTGGCCTTTGGCTCCAGTCCCTTTCTGCATTCTTCCCCCTTCCCCTCCCACCTCCTTTTAGGTATCTGCCTCCTCATTCACTTCTCCACCCATCGCATCACCACCTGCTCTGAGGAAAGGATTGTGTGTCCGTCCTGTGTACCTCTGGTGGCCTCATAGTATGATGTTTTGGAAAATGCCTACACTCTGGAATTTAATAGTGGGTTGGAATCTGGGCACTGTTTCTTACATGCAGCTTTGGGTAAGTTATCAAACTTTAATGCTCCATTTTCCTCTGTCAGGCAGGGCTAACAATAGTATAGACCTTGTGGAGTTGTGAGGATTAAATGACTAATGCATGCAAACACTGTGGACAGTGCGTGACACTTGGGACGTTCTATAAAAATTAGGTGTTGTTATCTATATAAATATATGTTGTGGTATTATAGCTAAAAGTCCTTCTGCATGTAGGAGATGCCCCTTTCCAGCCATGGCAAGGTGACTCAAAGGCCAACATGGGGTGACCTGGCTATGGGAGTGGCCAGATTAGCGTCTGCTGCTATCAGAGTAGCCAGGCCAAGATTAGTGATGCCCAGGAAAGGCTGAGCCAGATTCCCAAATCAGCACAGCCAGCTTGAGACTTGGGAACTGCTGCAGGGAAGAGGCGTTGAGGTAGGGGATGGAGAGTGGGTTCTGCACAGGCAGGGATGCTGTCTTCCAGCACTCACTGGACTTCCAGGTGAGCATCAAGCCAGCAGTGGGTAGGAGAACAGAGAGCACATGCCACCGCAGGGGGAGGACCCGAATGGCCAGGATGGACAACATGTATGCTTCCCTAGCAACCTGCTGGGGAGGGGTAGGCAGGACCCACTGCACGTGGAGGGCCGAGGTGCCGAGAAAAGACTATTTCAACAGTCACAGACCCCTCCCCTCCATTTCCTGTGCCCTTTCTCCCTTGTTCAGGCCCTCAATGTCATTCATGGGCTCTCCTTTGCCCCCTCAGGAGAAACTCCTTGGAAAAGCCTAGACAGCAGTCATATCTGAGGGTGAATGAATTCAGATCTTTTATATATCTTCCTAGTTTTCTCTATATGGGAGGGATGGAAGGCTCTGACTTTTATTAAAGAAACAATATCCTCATCCAGCAGGAGGGCAGATGTTGCAAGTCCAGAAACCCCTTCCTATTGTTCCCTTTCTCAAAGTGGACCTGTTTTCCCAAATGAGGAGCAGTGCATTACACGCAGGGCTCCACACTCAGAGAGTGGGGTTACCGTTCATCCTGGAGGACCACTCACATCTGACCTCTGGAGTTGCCTGTGGACCCTCGCCTAATCTGGGACTCTGCTTCAGGATCCCTCCCTCCCTGTTCTGGGATGGTAACTGTGGGGAGTGTGAGTAATCAGATTGAAATGCAGAGAGACCATTACTTGGGGCGGGAGGAGAAAATTTGCTGCAGAAAGGAGAACAGACCCTAAGCTTCCACCTCCCCTTCTCTTCTCATGCTTCAGAGGGAGCCGTGCTGCCTCACAGATGATGAATCGGGACTGGTCAAGGGGTGATGAAGTGCCACCAGATCGAGCTCTCTGCTGGTTCATTAGAAAGAGAAATGACAGCCAGCGCTGCCAAGAACCAATTCTTTAGGATTGTTTTTTTCTGGCAACTTTCACAGCACTGCCAAGCTAGCGGTGTGATCAGGGATGTCTGATGCAGGGGGGCAAGAGGAAAACCAGGTGTCCACAAGATGGACAGTCAGGTGGGTGCCTAGCATGGTGACAGTGCCCG
>NW_011911617.1:0-1520 GCF_000151845.1 Pteropus vampyrus | reverse complement strand
CCATATCACCTGTGCCTCTGTCCAGCAATGGTCAACTCCCAACAATCTTTACCTCACCCTTTCAATAGCCTAGAAATCAGGGCAAAAGTCCTAGGTCCTAGGTCCTACCCAATTTGTTCCATGAACTAAAGCTCTTAATCTTTTCACTTAAGGCAGGGCATGCTTAATATTCTTTTTGGTTCTGTATCAAAAGTTCACTTTGGTTAAGAGGCCATTAATTCATTCCTGTTTATTACAATAGCCACTGAGGATTAAGCTAGTTAAAAGTTTTGCAACCATAAAAATTGACCTTCCACGTGCATTGAGCGTTTATAGACTTCTCATCTGTTGAAAAGCATAAAAATATGAACGGCTTGCTTGCTAGATGAACTATAAGTCATAGAAGTGTTTGTGTGGTTTTTTTTTTAAGTTCATTTGAAGTATCTCAGGTATCATATTATGTTTTAGTTGCAAAATTTTGCATAATAAATAGGACAGAATTTTCAAGTTTTTATCGAAGTTTCATTGCTTTTTTGCAACTGGATACACGATTGTTTTTGTTATTCAGAGATGAGATGCCTTCTGCTACCTACCTGATGCCAATGTTTTCAAAATGTAGTGTTGAAACAATGCAGCTGATCCGCTGTGCATAAAAAGGTATATAAAATGTTGTTTATTACAGCCCCTATTATTTAGTTAACTCAGATTGCCCTTAAATCAAGATTTTGTGAGGGCTCGACTCAAAGGATTAAAACCATTGAGTCCTATAAATGTGAAATGTCTTCTTTTTTCTCCAAATACTCTTGAAGAATTAAGTTTAGGACATTTGTGAAATTTCTCCCTTGCTCCCTCCATCCCAAAGAGATTTTACTATCTCTATTAGCATCGTGTCACATTTTAGGGCTTGCAGTATAAAATAAGTGGCCTCATAATCCTGAATATTGTACAAGGTGGTTGTTCTATTTTTATACTTCTCCCTGTGGGGTGGAGAAGATACATCAAACTACTTTTATGCATAGGATGAGAAATATTTTATTCTCCATACTTGCCATCTAAACATGAGTAAAATCAATGAAATGTGACTTTCCTTCCATAAGTAAGAACACTGGACATTCAATAGGCAGCATGTTACCCAACAGGCTGAGATTTATTTTTCGCATTTATATAACACATCTTGTTTCAAGCTGGTTCAAGTAAGAAATGGATAGTAAAATAGCTCTGTGAGTTAGATGCCAGCAGTGCTGTCCAGTGCTGTCATTAGTTAAATACAGAAAAAAGTCACTCTTCTAACCTATGGCACTTTTACATTTTTGTGACAAAGGTTTGATTTGTGCGCACGCCTGTCCTTGTGCAGTTTACAAGTTCCTGTGGCTACCGTGTGTCATCAACATATATGAAATTGTAAATGGGATAACAAATGCTGAAATCCTTCAAGTTATAACACAAAGACTAGTACAAAGAGGCACATGACAGTTTTGTCCTCAATGGAGTGAGGGCTCTTGGAATTAATTTGCTATTAGCAAATGAAACCCACTGTCAAG
>NW_011911616.1:0-1759 GCF_000151845.1 Pteropus vampyrus | reverse complement strand
AATAAAATGGCAATAACTATGTACCTATCAGTAATCACTTTAAATGTAAATGGATTAAATGCTCCAATCAAAAGACATAGGGTAACCGAGTGAATAAGAAAATAAGCCCAAGGCATATGCTGTCGTTTGACCCACTTCAGATCAAATGACACTCACAGACTAAAATTAAAGGGATGGAAAAAGATATTTCATGCAAATAGAAATGAAAAACAGCTGGGATCGTGATAGAATTTAAGACGAAGTCTATAATAAGAAACAAAGAAGGTCATTACATAGTGATAATGGTAAAGGGATAGATAAATCAAGAGGTCACAAACCTAGTAAACATATACGCACCCAAAATAGGGGGACTTACATACATAAAGCAATTATTGACAAACATAAAAGGAGAGACCAACAGTAATACACTCATAGTAGCAGAGTTTAACACAACATTGACACCAATGGACAGATCTTCTAGATAAAAAATCAACAAGGAAACAAAGGGCCTAAAAGACACACTAGGCCAGATGGATTTAATAGATATTTCCAGAGCATTTTACCCTAAAAGCAGCAGACTATACATTTTCTCAAGTGCACATGGAACATTTTGCAGGATAGATTACATGTTAAGATGCAAAACAAGTCTAAATAAACCTAAGAAGACTGAAATCATATCAATTGTCTTCTCTGATCACAATGGTATGAAATTAAAAATCAAATACAAGAAAAAACTGGAAAATACACAAATATATCATGCTACTAAACAACAAATAGATTATCAATGAGATCAAGGAAGAAATCAAAAGATACCTAGGGACAAATGAAAATGAAAACACAACAACTCAACATCTATGGGATACAGCAAAAGTAGTCCTAAGAGAAAATTCATAGCAATACAGACTTACCTCAAGAAACAAGAAAAAGCTCAAATAAACAATCTAACTTATCACAAAAAAGAACAAGAAAAAGAAAAACAAACAAAGCCCAAAGTGAATAAGGAAGGAAACTAATAAAGATCAGAGAGAAAATAAATGAAATAGAGTCTAGAAAAAACAATACAAAAGATTAATGAAACCAAGAACTGGTTCTTTGACAGATCCTTAACCAGAGAAAGGATACAATAAACAAAATCAAGGATACAAGAGGGGAAATTATGGCTGACATTGCAGAAATACAAAAGATCATAGTAGAATAATATGAAAAAGTATATAACACCAAATTTAATAACATAGAGGAAATGGACCAATACTTAGAAAAATACAACCTTCCTAGACTGAATCAAGAACTGGAAAACCTAAGTAGACCAATCAGCAGTCTGGAAATTGAAGCAATCATCAAAAACCTACCAAAAAGTAAAAGTCCAGGACCAGATGGCTTCACCAGTGAATTCTACCAAACATTCCAAGAAGATTTAAAACCTAAGCTCCTCAAACTCTTCCAAAAAATTGAAGAGGAGGCAATACTACCCAACTCATTTTATGAGGCCAATATTACTCTGATACCAAAACCTGGTAAAGATAACACACAAAAAAGAAAACTACAGACCAATATCTCTCATGAACACAAATGCAAAAATTCTAAATAAGATACTAGTGAACTGAATACAGCAACATATTAAAAAGATTATATACCACAATCAAGTGGGCTTCATCCCAGAGGACAAGGATGGTTCAACACATGCAAATCGATTAATGTGATACACCACATAAACAAATTAAAAAATAAGGATCATATGATCACATCAATAGATGCAGAAAAAGCCTTAGACAAGATACAG
>NW_011911615.1:0-1894 GCF_000151845.1 Pteropus vampyrus | reverse complement strand
GTGTGTGTGTGTGGTCGGTCCTTGCCAGGTGTTGGTATCAGGGTAATGTTGGCCTCATAAAATGAATTAGAAAGTATTGCCTCTTCTTCAGTTTTTAGGAAGAGTCTGAGAAGAATGAGTATTAAATCATCTTTGGTTGGTAGAATTCACTAGCGAAGCTGTCTGGTCCTGGACTTTTCTTTTTGGGGATGTTTTTGATGATTGTTTCAATTTCCTTACTGTTGATTGGTCTGTTTAGATTTTCCAGTTCTTCATGATTCAGTTGAGGAAGGTTATCTAAGAACTTGACCATTTCTTCTAGGTTATCAAGTTTGGTGGCGTGTGGTTTTTCATAGTAGTCTTGTAAGATCCTTTATATTTCTACGGTGTCTGTTGTAACTTTTCCTCTTTCATTTCTGATTTTTGAGTCTTTTCTCTTTTTTGTCCTTAGTGAGTCTAACCAAAAGTTTGTCAGTTTTATTAATCTTTTCAAAGAACCAGTTCTGTGTTTCGTTATTTTTTTTAATTGTCTTTTTGTTCTCTATTTCATTTAATTCTGCTCTAATTTTTATTATTGCGTTCCTTCTGGACTTTGCGCTTCATTCTTTTTCTAGTTCTTTAAGGTGAAATATTTGGTTGTTTATTTGAGGCCTTTTATGTTTCTTGAGGTAGGCCTGTAATGATACGAACTTCTCTCTTATTACCACTTTTGCTGTACTTCTGAAATTTTGATGCACGTCGTTAGTCTCATTTGTCTTTTATGTATCTTTTGATCCCTTTTTTTCTTTCTTGTTTGACTCAGTCATTATTTACTAGCATGTTTTTAAATCTTCATACACTTGTGGTTTTTTCCACTTTCTTTTTGCAGTTGATTTCCAATTTCAAACCATGTGTTTGGTGTATATGCTTGTTAAGATTTGAATTTTCTTAAATTTGTTGAGACTAGTTTTGTGCCCCAAAATATGGTCTATTTGTGAGAATGTTCCATGTGCACTAGATAAGAATGTATAATCTGGTGTTCTGGGATCAAAAACTCTATAAATGTCCATTTGGTCTAATGTGTCATTTAAGGCCTATATTATCTTATTTTTCTTTTTGGATGCTCTATGGCTGTCAGTGGGGTATTTATATCTATCCCTTATTACTATAATCATGTTATTGTCAGTTTCTCCCTTTATTTCTGTTAGCAACTGCTTTATTTATATTTTCGTGTTCCAGGGCTGGGTGTATATATATTAATAAGTGTTATGTCTTCTTCATGTATTGTCTCCGTTATTATTATAAAATGCCTGTCTTTGTCTCCCATTACCTTTTTCATCTTGAAATGTATTTTTTCAGATATAAGTGCGGCTACACTCACTTTTCTCTGGACACCATTTGCTTGGAGTATCAATTTGCACCGTTTTACAAATCTGTGTTTGTCCTTGCATCTGAGATGTGTTTTCTGCAGGCAGCAGATAGTTGGGTTTTGTTTTTGATGTTCCCTCTTACTCTGTGCCTTTTAATTGTTTAGTTCAGTCCATTTACATTCAGAGCGATTATTGATATGTGAGGATTTCATATAGCCATTTTATCTTTTGTTTTCTAGTAATTGTCTCTATTGTTTCTTTTTTCTTGGTTTTTGTTACTCTAGTTTTCTGATATTCTATGAATTTTCCTCTTTTTATGTTATCTGTCTCAGTTCTGGATTGTTTGTGCGTGATTACAATTATATTTATTTATGTAAAAGAAAGCTTCACACAGACAATAGTCTTTTTTCCATTCCCCTGTGCATATGCAGTCCTTTACTCCTTTTTTATGTTTTTGTTGTCACAAATTATTTCTTTTTTGTGCTTTTAGTTCTTTTTCAACTTGGAGTAACTTTAATCTTCTTTCTTTAAATTTTTTGTTGTTGTTTTCTTTAACCTTTATGTTA
>NW_011911614.1:0-2598 GCF_000151845.1 Pteropus vampyrus | reverse complement strand
CTTGGTATTGAATTTTTGTCGAAAATGTTCCTTTGAGATAGAGGTGTCACTCCTGCAGTGTGTTAATATGGTTAAATCAACCTTGCATTTCTAGGACAAATCCTTAGAAAATGCATATTTGTACTTAAAATGTTATATGTCTCCTGGATCCTCCCCTAAGTAAATATTGGAGAGCTTCTTACTTCTTCAGAGCTCTCACTTCCTTCCGGTCCTGTCATATGGCTCTCCATATCCACAGAAATCTCCCAAGGTCTTCATGGGAGTGTTGGAGAATTCTCAGTTGTCATCAGTACAAACGAAGCAGCATTAGAGTTTAAGAGTGACACAGAAAGTAGGCTGAATTTGTAATCTGTATCTTCTGCCACTTCTACTATTCTCTGAGTTGACATATTTGAGTTCTAAACACTGGGAAGAGATATTCTTGCTGTCTTCAGGATCTCATTCTAGGGTCTCAAATTCCTTTAAAAGGGAGATAGCTGTGGTGGTTTATAAACTTTTTAGCTCAAAGGATCAGAAATGCTCCCATATCTCTGTTTCTACACTATTTCCCAGCCTTAACATCTAAATAATAGATGAAGTATTCCAGAAATTCTTATCTCTTACACAGACCACCAGAATAGGTTGTGTTTTTTTTTGTTTTTTGGTTTTTTTTTACTTTATAGAATCCACAGCAATCCTATGATTTTGTTCATGAGTCTCTTAGATACTGGAGGGTAGATGCCCAGGTAAAAACCAGAAGCAAAACTCTTGACCAGAATCCCAAGTTTATTCTAAAGAACCTTCTAATCAAAGGAGGGTGACCTACTTATCCCTATTCACAGCTTTAGCAGGACATTTAATCTCAGAGGGCTGAGTCATACCATAATCAACTCAAATGTGAACTGTTATCTCCCCTATTACCACTTGTACTGTAAGATTATGTTCCTTGAAGATAGCCAACATGTCACATTCTCTTCTTCCCAAATTAACTTTAGGAAACAATAAGAAAAAGATTAACAAACACCAGGTACCACTGCTTACATTAAAAATGAATCCTGATTTATAAACTGTATCTGGATGGGAGGGCTGTGAATGGACTATATACCTGATGGAATGCCACAGCTTGAGCTTCCCTGATTGTGGAGACTCTTATAACTGGGCATGTCCCTTACAGAGACCTGGGATATTATACCTACCAAACTGTTACAAAAGTTAACAGCTCTTGTGTAGCATGAAGATTCTAAGGTAATTCCTTCTGTTTATTACTTGGATTTTGTCCCCTTGTACCCAAATTGTCATTTGTTGGGTAAAAGTCAAAGAATAGCACCTGGGCCACTGTGAGGACTCCAGTGAAAGATGAATGCTCTGCTGGCATGCTGCTTCCTGTCCAATATCCTTCTAAATGAATCTAATGCTGAGTTTTGCCTATTCAGGTCATGAGTCTGAAAGTCTGGTTAAGCCTAAGAAGAATCCTTGGTGGTCTCTGCAACACCTCTAAGTATACCAGGGGCCTTTCAAGTGTCTCATAATGTCTGGTTTCTCCAACAACACTATAAATGCTTCAGTTAATTCTGATTTTCTGAGCTGTATTCAATAGGATTTTCTAATTTATGAAAGAGTCTTTTTCTCTTCCTGTTGGTATGTATTGAGAAATTCAACATGAATACCAAAGGTGGTCATATTACCAAATATTGGTTCAAGCACTGTGAGGCTGCCTTATAGGTGGAGGCACTGATTGTTCTGAAACCATATATAATTTCTAATGCTGACTGCAGTAAACTTTTCATTAAAAGGCTTTGTTTCTCCAACTCCAAGGTCTATCGCTCCCATTACATTTCTGTGATTTTTCCAACTGCACTTCAAAATTCCCCCACCCATTCACTGGTGCTACACCTCTATAGAATGCATCTATATATGTAATATCAAATCAATAAAAGGTTCTTGCCTAGCAGCCAGTCCCAAAATTTGTTTCAGTTAGCAGTGAATTCTGTCTCAGAAAAGGGTAGGGATTTTCCATCAGTCAAGGATAGATACCATGAATTTACTTTTATCTTCTGTAATTTAAGAAGATATATTTTGTTAATTACTACTGATTTAAAGCAGTATTCCATAAGAAATCACTGACTAAATGAATAGCCCCTAGGTGTCATTCTAAGACATATACAAAATAATTGTAAGTCTATTCCTTCAAGAAGTTGATAGCTTAACTGAGGAATAATATATCCATATAACTTTATAGATATAATGTGGTCGTATGTTATGCATTTATATTATACCATAAAGATAAAATATAGGCAAAATTTTAAAATAATGATTCTTTCCTCTAAAAATCATGTCAACAATTTCAAAGCTGCAAGGAAGAGTCAGTGTAAGCTGTACTTAAGTTATTGCCATGTTAGCTAGTAAATAAAAATACTCACCATACTTTATTTGTACCATGTTTATAAAATTCATTATGTTTACACTTAAGCTATTATTTTAACATTACTGCTATTAAATTTTAATATACTTTTTATTATCTTAAAACTACTTTACCCAAACATTTTTAGAGTGGTAGTGTTAGTGCTAAAAAAAATTTCTAAAAGTGAATAACTTTGGAATGGAATTTATATGTGCTTT
>NW_011911613.1:0-2463 GCF_000151845.1 Pteropus vampyrus | reverse complement strand
CATACATCTTGATAAAAAGAAGAAAAGGCATGGCTTGTAGGTATTGCATATGGTATGCACATTCCTATCAGAGCCCAAGTTAATCATGGCTTTTACGCAGGGCAGTCATTTTCTCAGAATGGTGATTTGGATTATTTGAAGTTTCAGAGTAGCTTTATTCAAGCACTCAATTTAAAAATGAATATTCTGCTTCTTTCCTTAAGTTTGTAGACAGCAGTGATGTTGAGGTGTATATATTAATTTGAAAATTTCACATTCTAGTTCATATAAATGTGTGACGATTGGAAGGATGGGCAAAAGATAAGTTGAAAATTAATAACATCAATAAAAATACTGCTCAGGATCCAAAAAAATAAACAGTTGTTATACAAGAACAAAATGAAGGGATATATATTTTAAGAGTATTGTTTGTAAGTCCTGATGGTTTTAGTTGAAGTAAAATAAACATGGTCAACAGTGCAATGTCATGTCCAAAAAAAGTAAATGCTATATGAAGGTTTATGAACAGGAGCATTGGTGTCAGAAAAGAGGCTCCTCCTCTATCCTGCATTGCTCAGCTTACGTGGAGAAGTGTTCACTGTTTCAGTGGGAGCACATGCAAATATTCATCCATCCACTCATTCATCCACTCACTCAGCTTTGTTTATTGTCTCTTCAATAGAATATAAGCTTCAGGAGACTGGGGATTATTTTAACTGTTGTATCCCCAGTGTGTAGAACAGAGCTTCACACATAGTTGGGCCTCAATAAATTGTTGAATGACCAAATGGAGTGAATGAGAGAATTTCAAATTCCGTCAGATTATAAACGTTTGAAGGAAATAAACCTATTTTGGAGAAAAGAAGTTTTGCTGGAACCATGGAAACTGTCTGGAGTATTGAAGATCTGTCACCTGGAGAAGCAGAAGGGCCAGGCTTTTCTGTGTTTCTTCAGGCACAGGGCAAGGAACAATGGATGAAAGTTGCAACAATGGCAACAACTCAAGTTTAGGACACCCTCATAATCCAAAGACAGCTGATCCTGGGAAAATATTTATTGGGATTTTATTTTGAAAAGTAAAAGTAAAAATTCAGAAAGTAAATTTATTTGATCAGATTAACACAGTTTTGATTATAATTTCAGCTCTATGCTAATTATTAAACCATACAAAGACTGAATCCATATTTGCTGGGTTTTATACAAGAAGGGCTGAGTACATTTTTCTAACACAGTTTTGTCCTAGCACAAGATCATTCCTTAGTTCACATTTGACTTTTTAAAAATGATTGTAATGAAATATAATTCACAACACATTTGACTTTTATAGTTTTCTTTTTTTAATGTATATATTTTATTTTTCAATTATAGTTGGTGTATGATATTATACTAGTTTCAGGTGTATAACATAGTGATTAGACATTTATATAACTTACAAAGTGATCACACTAATAAATCTACCCATCTGACACCATATACAGTTATTACAATATTATTGACTGTATTCCTTATGCTATACTTTACGTCCTCATAACTATTTATTAAAAATATTTTTATTAAAATTATTGGGGTGACTGGTTAATAAAATCATATAGATTTCAAGTGTACAATTCAATAATACATTATATGTATATTGCATTGTATATTCACCACCCAAAGTTAAATTTCCTTCTGTCACTATAGCCATAACTATTTTATAATTGCAATTTGTACTTCTTAATTCCTTCTCCCTTTTCACCACTCCCCTCACCCCGCCCCCCCTCCCATCTGGCAACCATCAAAATGTTCTTTGTATCTGTGAGTTTGTTTTGACTTTTACAGTTTTCAAGGTCTACTCTCAATCATCATGTATTCCTATCATTTGCTTCTGGTTATCAGGTAGTGTCCCCGGGAACTTTATCCTGTTCAGTTAGTTACCTTTACAACAGACAGAGGCTTTACTTGTGATTCATTTTCTAACATCACTTTCATCAGCTTCGTAAAATACTGTGTCTTTTGCAAAACCTAGAGTTACCCCATATAACTGAATCGCATTGCATTTATAGTTTATGGTGGAGAAATACTAAGTCTAGGAGAGAATAAGCAATGAAAGTGTGACTTGGTGGATGAGAATACAGACCAAGATTAAGCAAGCAGAGATGTTTAAATGGGGACCGATTTTCTAAATGAGCATTTTATGATTAAATATTTTTATGTTGTAAAAAATTTAGCTTCCCTATGTTACTGTAACTATGGAGACGTGAAATAAGAATACTCAGAAAATGATAAGGCTGCCAGAGTTGGAAGCCACTAATGTAGGTTCAGAGCCCTAAAGTTCGTTCCACCAAGCAGAGAACTGAGAGAATGAATATCTTGGTACATCTGTAAACCCACTGCATTTGGTAGACCAGTTGGAAAGCTTCACCACTAGTGATGGAATCTTGAGTCAAAACAATCTCAACAGGCTGGAACACAGACCTCAATCCAACATATAACATTTAACAAGGC
>NW_011911612.1:0-1847 GCF_000151845.1 Pteropus vampyrus | reverse complement strand
ATCCACCATGTCATATCATATCGATATCTATCTATCTATCTATCTATCTATCTATCTATCTATCTATCTATCTACCTATCTGGTTCCTGTTTTCCCTGAGGAATCTCGACTATTGCAGATATGTGTTTCGGGTAAGTTACTACCCATTTTTGCCTCAGTTTCCCCATCTACGAAATAGAGATGACAATGGTACTTACCCCACAAGGCTGACAGGAGAACAGAGCGCACCATGCCCTTCGTGAGGCTGGAAATCGTGTGGCTCACCTCACAGCTGCCGGGAGCTCACTCCAGTTAGACAGCCACTTAGTGACCTCTTCCCAGTCTGGAAATGCTATCTGTGAAGTCAGGATATGCGTCACCATGCATACGTTCCCTGAGGCATTTTTGGATTATTTCCTCAATGTCTGCCAGGGTCAGTTCCAGAGACAAGGCGCTGAGGCCTCCAGCTCCCCTCTGCCACCCCCTTCGCCCCAACCCCCCAGCCTGCGGCCGTTCCTCAAAGGCAGCCACGTGCCTCCCCACACGGCTCTGTGACCTGCGTGTCCCTCCTCCGTCCAGGAGCCCGTGCTGTGCAGACGGGTCCACTTCAGTCCTGTTGCAATGGCCATTTCCTTTAAGACCGTTCTAGATCCTGGGTCAAAGATAAAGCCCCCCATTCCTTCTCTCTTTGGAGTTACTTTTTTCCTCATTCTGAGTGTTCAATTTGGATTCTTTTGACTGGTTTATTTGGAAATACAAAGACATCCTCAAGTTGTCAGGAATAACGGGGGTTGGGGGCATACGCATGGACTTGAACTAGAAATCAGTAACAGAAAGAGAGCCCCAAATGTTTGTAAATCAAGCAGCGTTCATTTCCTGCCTTCTGTGGTCCTAACTGAATATTTCGTATGATTCCATTTTATCTTCTTAACATATTAATTGTACTTCTTTTAGAAATATTTTGTGGTTGCCTTCAAGTTTTTAATCTATCTTGTAACCTTTTAAAATTACTTTCAAATACCACTACACTGCTCCACGTTCAGTGTCCCCAACTCCAGCGCCTGATTACACCGCTCTGATTCCTTCCCCCCGGGGTGACTGCAGTCACCCAACACAGTGCTACTAATGTGACTCTACACTGTCACCTTCTAGGCCATATGAATATTATTTTCCTTCTGTTTCTTTAAACATGTCTCTCTCTATTGTTTCCCTGAAAATATGATGCTATTTTAGAATTAGCGAAGAACTTAAGAGAGTATGGGTCCGTTTCGCTTTGAAAGAGACCGAAGAACACGTTTCCTGCCACGCGGGTGTGCGGTTCTGCGCCCGTCTGGTCTTGAACGTGGACAGGAACCTCAGGGTTCCTCTGCTAGCCCTCCCGCGTCTGGAAAGGAGGGTGGGAACGAGCTAGCTTCCCTCGGCACGTGGGCAGGTGCACAAAACGAGCCCGACGGAGATGGCCGGGCGGGAGAGGGCGGAACAGGCCCGTCATCTGTCCTCGGCATTTTGCCCGAGCCTACGGTTTCCTTCTGGATCTCTGCATTTTTACCCACAGGGGAGAAGTTATAAGCTTCCTGGATTTGGGGAAAGGAGTAGAATTAAGATAATGTAAGAAAAGCGAGCTCAGTGCGGAAGAGGCTGAGTGAAATCTGCCGAGCACGAGAGCAGAGACGGAGAACGTTCTGTTCCAGGGAGGGAACCAGGAGTCACGATCTTCAGCGAGGGCCAGAAAGCGTTTCCCGGGGAGGGACGGGGCCAGGAGGTAAACAGACCGAGGGCTTGCGAGCCGAGTGTCCCCGAGTTGGGAGCGGGAGCCACCGATGGGCTCCGCACAGTTCTGGGCAGTGCGGGCCCAGCAGCGTGGGACG
>NW_011911611.1:0-1557 GCF_000151845.1 Pteropus vampyrus | reverse complement strand
TATTTCAGTAGAGAAGTTAGTTGTTAATCATGTATAATCACTAAGAACACATCTGAGGACAGAAAAACAATATTTTTACATGTAAAAACCTAAAAATAAAAAAATTAAGAAAATTAAAAGCCTAACTCCCATTTTTACTTTTTTATGAAAAAGTTTCTAGAAATATGATCATCAAAATAACTGATTATATCAGGAAAGTGAATGAATATATTCATCCAACATAAATGAGCAGTAAGAAAGAGTCTAGACATTATAAAAATCATATCTAAGGAAAGTACCAGGTGACAGCTGCACAATAATACTGAGAAAAGGGCATTCTAAATTGAAAGAAAAAGGATTGTGATTCTTATGAGGGAGGTCTCTAGCACAGAAATGGGGACTGTAACATCTTCAGGTAGGATTGAACATGTGGAAAACTTTATAAAGTAATGATTTTAAAATATAACAAATTTAAAATACTAAATATGCACATATGATAAAAAATGATTACCTAATATACACAACAAACTCTTACATTTTAATAAGAAGAAAAAATCAACCCAATTTTTTAAAAATGAGCCAAAGATTTTATAAGACACTTCATCAAAGAAGATATACAAATGGCAAGTAAGCATGTAAAAAGTTGCTCCACATCATATGCCATCAGAGACAGTGAATTAAAACAATGATGAGATATTACTACACACCTATTAGGACGGCCAAAATCTAGGACACAGACAACATCAAATGCTGTCGAGGATGTGGAGCAATAGAAACTCCCAATCATTGTTTGTGGAAATGCAAAATGGTACAGCCACTTTGACAGATAGTTTGAAGATTTCTTACAAAACTAAATACATTTTTACCATATGATCCAGAAATTGCTCTCATTGTTATTTACCCAAAACACTTGAAAACTATGCCCCCTACACAAAAGAAAAAGAAAAAAAAATACTGTACATGAGTGTTTTATAGCAGCTTTATTTATAATTGTCAAAACTTGGAAGCAACTAATATGTTCTTCAGTAGGTGAATTAATAAATAAACTGTAGTACATTCAGACGATAGAATATTATTCAGAGCTAGAAAGAAATAAGCTATAAAGCCATAAAGAAACATAGAGAAATCTTAAATGGATATTACTAAGTGAAAGAAATGAATCTGAAAAGTCTACATACTACATGATTTCGACTATATAAAGTGCTGGAAAATGCAAAACTCTGGAAACAGTAAAAAGAGCAGTGGTTGTCAGGGATTAGGGTGGGGGATGGATAAACAGGTAGACCACAGAGGATTTTTAGGGCAGTGAAAATGTTCTGTATGAAACCATAAAAAAGGACACATATTATTATACATTTATCCAAACCCATAGAATATGTAACACCAGGGTTGAACTGTAAGTAAACTATGGGCTTTGGGTGATTATGATGTGTCAATGTATATTTATCATTTGTAACAAATGTACTACTCTGGTGGGCGATAGTGATACTAGAGTAGGAACAAGGGTTATATGAGAAATCTCTGTATCTTCCTCTCAATATTGCTGTGAACATAAAACTGTTCTTAAAATAATAAAAC
>NW_011911610.1:0-2345 GCF_000151845.1 Pteropus vampyrus | reverse complement strand
GAATTATTTTTCTTTTATTGCACATTTTAATAACTGCTTAGAGTATAACACTCTCACATTGTTTTTTAAATGTCCTTCCCCTTTTTGTGTATGTCTAGTCATCCAGATGAACTTTACTGTTTTCAATTCTATAATCAATTTCATATTTTTGGCTGTGTTTATTATGTAAGCTTGCTTGAGCAAATATATTTCCTCAAATAAGCAGAGAATATGTTCCATCTATCCACACCTTCCATCATATCTCTCATAAAATCCTGTAGTTTTTATTTTCTCATTGCCTTATTACCATATTTTTTGAACAAACATTAGGCACCTGCTGTATGCCAGGCATTGGATTAGCCATCGGCATGGAGAGTGGACTTCGAACAAGAACAACTTGACTTTCTTGTCTCCAGTGTACAGATCAGTGAGCAACGAAGACACTAGACAATGAATTACAATGAAATGGCGTGAGTATTACGGGGGGCACATAAGGAGAGGCCATGGGAACAAACGATGCGAGAGTCTAAGCTGAGTGACGGTGCGAGCCTGAAGGGCAAGCGGGAATCAGGTGCGCTGGGGGAGGACGCTCAGAACGCGGGACGAAGGATGGAAGACGAGGCTGGACACGTGGCGGGAGGGCGCAAGGCAAAGATCCGTCTGCGTCGTGCTGTCTTCAGGAGGCCAGAGGTTATTTCAAGGGCAAAGGGGTAGGGCTAAGGCTTTGAGTAGAAAAGTGGCATGATCGTATTCATATTTTTGAAAATTTTCTTTAGTTAAGGGGTTGATCATTGATTGTAAAGGAGTAAGAACGGAGATAAAAGACCTTTTAAGAGATCGTTAAAAAATTTACGCAAGAGATGATAAACTGGAATAGAGAAGCGGCGGTGGAGATGCGGAAGGGGGCGAAGTTAGCGGAAACCTGACTCCTGGCCGCAGAGTCCAAGCCTGAGGATGTATCGTAAAAACTAATGTTTATTCCACCAGGTAATAAAGCAGCTAACGAGACAGCTGCGCCAAAGCTGCCGGCTTCCTGAACGTGACTAGCTGGGGAAACCCAGATTCGAACTTTATCAGAAAGCACTTTGGAACAATGTGTAGGAGGCTTAACCATACTCTAACAGGTCTCTTTAACTGTAGGGACTAGACAATGAGAATGAAAATATTCTGACGCCAAACATAGGAGCCACCTCCACTGGCTAAGGCAAATCTGTGCTAATTGGAGCACGCCATTTGGAGAAATTTCTTAACGGTTTGGAGTCAGAAAACTATACTCGACTACTTTGTTTAGCCTAAGTATTTGAATGGTCTCAACTTTCACGAAAAGACGATAAACAAATAAACAAACAGGTTTGGCCCAAGTAAGAATTGAAAATCTTGAATGAACCAGTAACACCAAACGTTTTTTAAGGTGTGTAATATTTCAGTGGCTTTGTTGCTACATGTTTTATTAAAAATGTGGCACGTAAAATAAAACTCAAAAGAGATAGCTCACAAAAAGAAACACGTGTCACTTAAGATGCATAAATTCTAAGTAAAAAACTAGCAAATTGCCTAATTATGGCAAAAAAAATTATAATAACCAGAAAATTAGTTAAAGAATGGATTAGAATTAGGAAATCTATTACCATAATTTACATGATCAACTCCGCAGACACAGATAATGAAATCCAAACGCAGTAGGCAGAAAGGTGAATCTGTGGTGGCAGACAGTGACACACATCACTCTATTCAAAGATGCACTGTAGCCTAATGAAACCTACAAAATCAACATTAGAGACAAATTTTTCTCAAAAAACGTTTGCTGACTTCATGCTAACATCTACCCCTTTTGGCCTGATGCCACCTGGCCAGCCCTGTATAGTCAAGTGTCCCCTCAATGATGTATGACCAGCTTTCACACTCAGTCCCCGTTAGCAAGACCACTTTTCCCGGCCAGGGGAGTTACCAGGAAGGGGACACTCAGAAACCGCGTGCTCAGCACCCGGTCACCCTTTGCCCCCTCGCTTGCAGGCTGCTCCAAGTCCCTGGCGCCGGGCGGGGACTGACGAGTGGGTGCTGGGTGATGACCCTCTCAAGCAGTGACAGTCATAAGGGTGTCTGACTACGGAACTGGAGCGTACAGTGTCACGTTCACACCATCAGAGCTGCTCCAGGACGTGGCACATGGCACACTTCTGAGAGCAGAGGGGCCCTGCCACAGGCCGCTGTCCCCACGGGCACCTGTCCCCACTCAGGGCCGCCTTCCACTGCATTGGGCAGCACCCACCATGCCCAGCAGCCTTACAAAGGACACTGGAGATGATCTTTCAGTTTCTTTTTGTATTAAAATTAGATGCCACTTTGAAATATGAAGAAGCCGAAGT
>NW_011911609.1:0-3181 GCF_000151845.1 Pteropus vampyrus | reverse complement strand
TTACAAATCCACTACTGGTGCCACTATGTCATTCCAGCTACTATCATGACCTGAAAGCCTGGCTACCACCAGCACATCCTTCACAGCTTCTACAAAGACATATCCTTGGGATAAAAGCCTCCTCTCCATTCTATATCATTTCTACACTCTAGAACTCCTTGCACCTTACTCTCTTTTCTATCACTAGAAGTAGCAATGAGTAGGAAAGCAAACCCCCCTTTCCTATGTCTGCATCTAGATCATATCCCCCAAAGTTCAACAATGATTCCTGATTGAATTGGTTAGTCAAATTGTGCTGTGGTCCTAAAGTAACATATGCCACCCCTAAATTTGATTTTTCATTTTATCTAAAGTACATAAGCAAGTCATGCAACAAAGAATAACAAAGGCAGATATTTGAACACATGTAAAAAACTTAAGAAACCTACCCACATTAAACCCAAAGTAAGTTAGCACCAATTGTAGACTTTTCTCCACTGCACATCTATGATATTTATAAAATAGAGCTTTTTTCAAACAAGTTACCAGCAATCAAAAGATCTTTTCTTCTATTATCAATGAACTATTTTTTTCTACTATTAATTACTTTTTTGGAATAGGAAATATAGTTGCTATAAGCTAAATCTTGGTAGATAGCCTCTGCCTCAAGTCTGAGAGTCTACTTTATCTCACAGAGGCCTTTCTAGCATCCAACTAAAACTGCCACACAAGAGCCAGTTAGCCATTTTGATTGAAAACTCTGACCTCTGAGGAATATTGGCAGCGTTACTTTTAAAATCATGGCTTCAAAGAACACAGCAGAGCTTCATATTCTTTCTTAATCAGCTCTGCCCAAAACACAATGCAAGTCACATATATAATTTAAATTTTCTAGTAGCTACTTGTAAAAAAGTAAAAAGCATGTAAATTTAATAATGTATTTAATGCAATGTATCCAATATATTTTTATTTTGACTTATAAGCAGTATTCTAAAATATTAATGAGATATTTTATATCTGTTTTTCATACTAAGTCTTCAAAGCCTTCTGTGTATTTTACACTTTCAACACATCTCAATTTGAGAGAAACAGTTCAAGTGCTCTGTAGCCACAAGTGCAGCTCTCAGTCATCTAACACTGTTATGCTGAATTTAAAAACAAATATTTGATGAGTGAAAGATAGTGCTTCCCAGTGAGATTTTGATGTAATCTTTTTGTGGGGATATTTTGTTCTAGATGTACATGGAAATGCGCTTTAGCTCTGATGTGTATTGGAGATCAAAAAGTTAGAAAATGACAGACTTAAACATAAGCCTGTCAACATGCCTGACTTTTTATGAGAAAAATAAAATTGAAATTTAATTTCAGAAGTATAACTAAACCATCTTTCAATATATGTGGAAACTAAAATATGTACTTATAAAAATCTATGGATTAATATATTATGAATAAAAACTTTAGTATTTTGAATTAAAAAAACAAAATCATTGGAAGTATTATCTAAAATAATAATTGAGGGAAATATATAAACTAAGTCCATGTTTTTTAAAATAGAAAAACTAAGTAGTAATAATCTATATATGTTCTATCTAGAAAATAATAGAATAAGACTAAAGAATGAGAAAAGTGAAAAATAACAAAAAGATATAAAGAAGATGGGGATGAAGATAGAAAATCAAGACATACATAAATACACTCATGTATATGTGTATAGATATATTTATACACATATATACATATCTATACAGGGAGATAACTATAGATGTAGAGATTATTTTTTGAAATCCAAGGAGAATATTATAAACCACTTTTACCTACATATTTGAAATGCTAGAGGGAATAAAAATTTTAAATACATATAAATTGCTGAAAGTCATTCCAGAACAAAAGTTGTGGAATATAATTTGGAGAGTTTATTCTCTTTTTCTATTTTCCAAGACTAATAATATTTGATAGAGAAATTGGACAATTACAGCAAATAAAAAGTATAGGCCATTTTTTGACTATATGTGAAAAAATTTAACTTAAAAATTGCCATACCAAATATATCAACGTATTTTAAAATGAATACTTACCAAATGGGTTTACAGGAAGTTAAGTGGTTTAATCTTAGAAAAATCTATTACTGTAATTAACAACATAAACTGATGAAAGAAAAAATGGTGTATGGTTTTCTAAATGAATGCAGAAAATTCAACACCTATTCAAGATATTTTAAAAAGTAAATTAATAAACTATTAGAAATTTAAAGTAAAAGATAAATTACTTAATGAAATAAAGGTTAACTACCAAAATCTATAGCAAATATCAGAGTTATTTATGAAAGTTAAAAAATATTGTCATTTCCGTTCAACTTCTATAATAGATTTTAGCCAAAGAAAAAAGACAAATGAACTAAGAAGTATGAGGTTTGGAAAGAAAAAATAAGACTGTCATCATCTATAGATAATGTGATTGTCCACATAGCAAATCCAGGAAAAATGGTGGACACAAGATCAATGTACTATACAATATTTAGTAGCGTTATTTTATATCCACAGCAACCAATTGGAAATACAAGGAAAAATAATAGGTACTGAGAAATAAATTTAAGTTATGTGATACCGATATGATAAAAAAATAAAATATTATTAAAAGTTATAAAAGATTTTCTAAACTATTGAGTTTTGTGATATGAAAATATAATATATATAGATAAGAAGACTCAAGAAGTATAAATTCAACCATGCTGTCAAATTAATAAATTCCATGCAACCTGTCAAAATTGCAATGGAGTATTTTTTTTTTTTTTTTTAGCATTTGACAAGCTAATCCTAAAATTTACATTCGAGAAGAAAAATTTTAGATTAGCAAAGACCATTTTGAAGATAAAAAAGAATGATGAGATGGAGAAGACAATGTAAGTTGTAGCCATGTAAAATTGGCAAAGCGTTTGGCATAAGTAAACTGATAGAGTAAAACAAAGCAAGAAAATAAACACCTGAGAACTTGTTTTAAGACAAAAATAGTAGTCTAAATATGTGGAGAATGGATGAAATATTGAATAAGTTGTCTTTCTTGTTTATGGCCATACTACCCTGAACAAACCCGATCCCATCTCATCTCGGAAGCTAAGCAGAGTCGGGCCTGTTTAGTACTTGGATGGGAGACCACCTAGGAGGACCAGGTGTGGTAGGCATAAAAAAATAAATAAATAAATAAA
>NW_011911608.1:0-930 GCF_000151845.1 Pteropus vampyrus | reverse complement strand
CAGCTGTCACCTCTGAAGTCTGTGCTTTTAGCCGGTCCTTTTTCCCAGTAGAGCGAACTGAGAGGCCTGGATGGCAGTGCCTGGCATTTTACCATCCATCACCCCTAGGTCAACCCCCAGCTCCTGGAGAGATGCCGTGGGTGTGGACAAAAGGGATAAACTGCAAATCTAATTACTGTCACTCCTTTGCCCAAAACTAGGGATAAAGTTCCAAATCCTTGATGTAGCCTTCGGAGCCCGAGGGGTTGGGTCCCTGCTCTGGCCCGGCCGAATCTCATGCCATGCTCGTCACCCCACTTCCCACGTGCTCTCCTTCCTACCCCAGGGCCTTTGCGCATACTGTTTCCTCCGTCTAGAAGGCTCCCCCCTGGTGTAGGCACAATGGCCGGCACACAGTAAGTGCTCAATCAATATTTTCTGGGCAAATAAATAAAACGGGCTAAAAACTCCTAAGAGTCATGGCCTTTGGGTTCTGATTCGAGCTGTCACTAGCTATGCAGCTCTGAACCTGAGTGTTACTTCTGCGCGCCTCAGCTTCCTAATCATCAGAGAGGGCAAACATTTCTTTCTCATTCAAAAAACTGTTTTCGAGGATAATTTTCCAGAAGAGACTCAAATGGGGGAATGAAAAGGTGCCAAGTGATGAGCGAAAAAAAAAAAAAAGGGGGTACAATTCTGACTTCAGGCTTCAGAAATCTTTATTTGATCTTAAGCTGGTTCATGGCCTCCTGTTTCCTGTTCCTCACTGGCCACCAGGACAGCTGTTTCGCTGGTAACCACAGCAACCCTACTTCTTCTAGAGGGATTGGGTGGATGAGAGAAGGGATGGTGGGGAGAATTATTGAAGAGAACCAATTTGCATGTGGCTGGGATTTAATGGAGCACAGGACAGCAGCCCATGAATCCATTTTTCTATTGGACCATACGAAC
>NW_011911607.1:0-2880 GCF_000151845.1 Pteropus vampyrus | reverse complement strand
ACACACACACACACACACACACACACACACTACAAATGCATGTAGAACTGATAAAAGCTAAGGAGTAAGGTCTATGAATTCACCAGTGCCAATTTCCTGGTTTTGATAGTGTACTACATATAAGAAATATTTGATATAAGTCATGTAATATGTTGCCATTTGGGGAAACCAGCTGAAGGATGTATGGGCCCTCTGTATGCTCTCTATATTATTTTGTAACTTCTGGTATAACTCAATGGTAGGAAGACTAAACCATTCTAAATATAATGAAAGAAATCGAACAGATTCATCAGATAAGAAGATACACACCTTGACAAGAAAACATAAAAAAATACTAAAAATAATTATTAATTGGATAAATTAAAATTAAAGCAAAAATAATTTACAACTAGAATGGCTAAAATAAAATAAAATAAAATAAAATAAAATAAAATAAAATAAAATAAAATAAAATAAAATAAAATAAAATAAAATAAAATAAAATAAAACAGACTAACAATACCAGGTAGTAACACATTGTGGAGAAACAAGTACTCTTGGATTCTGCTAGTGTGAGTGTAAAATTACACAGCTGCTTTGGAAAACACTTTGTCAGTTTCTTAGAATTTATATGACTCATCTACTATACTCTTTTGTATCTACCCAACATAATGAAACTATATCTCACTATAAAGACCCAATCTTGAAAGTTTATATAGCAGGTTTATTCATAAAAGCCAAAAAAAATGCACCACATTATTGACCATTGATAACTAAATGGATAAACTAATTGCATTGTGTTGTATAATTTTCAGTGATATTTAGAATTATTTAGCAATAAAAAACTAATATAAGAACAATCTATTTGAATCTCAAAAATTATCCTTGGTATATTAAGTGTGATACAAAAAATGCATACTGTAGGAGTTCATTTATAGGACGTTTTGGACAGACTACACTCATCTATCATCATTGAGATAAGAACACAGGTTGTATGGGGTAGTGATTGGAAAAAATATGCTTGCATAATGGAAATATTATTCAAGTTGTATACTTAAAGTACATTCAATTATTAGTTTATGTACATTAAAAAAATAAATCCAAGAAAAGAGATTCAAAAGAGTTTTTATGTACTCTATCTTTAGTATGCTACATATAAACTTATCTGGTGGTATTCTAACATTTAAGGCAATAAATATAATTTCTCGGATTTTATTAAGCATACTTAGCGTTACACATTTTGTATCCTGAAGGACTTGAACCACAGTTTCCAGATCGATCAGTTATAGAATTAAGGTATTCAAAACACTCTTGAGAACCCACGGTTGTACCTAAAAGAAAAGTGTCGTTAGTCATATTAAACTTATATTAATTTAAAATAATTAATAAATACATTTAAAATTCTAAAATGGCTTAAAATATACTGCACAAAATAAGATTATAATATAGAATTGAAAATAAAAAATAGGTTAAGATCACACAAAACCAATTCAATGAAATATTTAGAAATTGAAAGAACTCTTGTTTACTATTCAGATATCTTAGATTTAAACATGTTATGCAGTTTGTCTTCTAATTTTTAATAAATCTAGAAATACATATCTATAAATATGTAAGAAACTTTTTTTTAAATTGAATTCTTGGTCACTAATCTGTGTTTGCATAAATGTCTTTTCAAGTCAAACTACTCAACTAATACCTTGCTTTTTCATCATAATTTTCTCAGAAAAAAAAAAATCTTGGAGCCACAATTGATATATTTTCACAATCACTAGCCAGTTCATACACATAATATGTTTAATTCTCATACAAGTCAACCTACTTAACTAGTAGTTTACTTATCATAACCTTCCATCAGTTCTACTGTAGTTGAAGAATGACAAACAACATTCGATAAGAAGCCAAAACACTCGATAAGAAGATTTAACCACTGCATTGTGATACTGAAAACAAAAAGTGACGCACTATAAGAGGAGCCCCAGTGGACACATCAAGATTTCAGTAGAAACTCCTAGAGGCAGTAGTGAATGAAAAACAAGAGGTTGATTTTTGTCTTAGAAGTTGTTTGCAAGCCTAGTATGGGTGAGAAGTCAAAATCATTTGCTTAGCTAGGGAAGCAGGCGATTGCTGATGGAGATAAAAATAAGCCAAAGTCAGAAGATCTTTCATAGCTATAGTGACAAATTTAGGTACTCAAGGGGCCTCAACATATAGTTTATTTTCTCCTCAAGGCTTGTTCCTGCTTCTAAACACGTGAAAAGCAGGAGATTAAAATGTAAAGAGACACTTCTATAAAGCAGTGCAGATTTTTCTGCAGTTTCTGTGCTCTGGTTACGTATCTGCCAGGGAAAGGGGTCTCAGTATATATACCAATTTTCAGTTAAAAACCTTGGAGAGTTATGCCCTGAAAACAAGAGTAACTACACATAGACTGAACATTATCTAAACTCTGCCCAAATCTTAACAAATAACAGCTTCTGATTTCATTAAAGTGATTAGTCTCTTATTTCACATACCTAACAGAAGACAAAGACACTTTATAGTAATATCTATACAAAAGAAGCATTTAGACTGAAAACGAGGGTGGTTTTTCTTTTGCCTTTTTTTTTTTATGCCTACAGCATCTGGTATTCTTAGGTGGTCTCCTATCCAAATATTAACTAGGCCCAACCCTGCTTAGCTTCCGAGATCAGATGAGATTGGGCACATTCAGGGTGGCATGGCTGTAGGAAAACAGGGTTTTTCAAAGGCAAAAATTGAAGATGGAGAAAAATGTTTAACTGGAAATATGTCTATCTAAAATGCCATTCAATAAAGAATACAAAATTTAAAACAATCTATCTTTTTTAAATAATTAAGAGAACTATGGTACATATATATTAAAACATACATCTAAAGCTT
>NW_011911606.1:0-1273 GCF_000151845.1 Pteropus vampyrus | reverse complement strand
GCCCGTTGGGGCTCTTGGCCTGTGACTTGGTCACATAAGGTACATGCTGGGGATGGGGTTGGTCCTCCTTTGCATGTCATTATCTGGAAATTTGCAATGTTTTAAAAATGATACAATTCCCAGTCAGTAATGTGTTGCAAGCAGTTCTGCTCCGTGAATTTTTAAGTGCATAGAGCAGAGTAGTTCCAAATACTGAGAACTAACAAGGAGCTTCTAAGAATGAAGACTCAGGCAATTGAGAATTCCTTCAGTATATCTTAAACTTCTAGGGTCAACAATTATTTAACTATTTTGACAACTTTTCAATAATTATTTACTCTGGTATTGCACATTATCCCTTTTCCATCATTTTAACTCCATTTCTCCTTAAATTTCCCCCCAAATACATGTGTGTATACTTATGATATGTATAAGGTGGAACCATGTGAATTTCCAGTATTCAAACTATTTCAGACCCACGAAAACACCACTTTCATATGGTTCAAACGTCAGATGCTCTTTTCATAAAAAAAAAAAAAAATTAATCTGGATTTCTTTTTTTAAAAAGTGCTCCATAATTCAAACGTTTCTCCAAGCAGAAGTGACCGTGTTGCTGCCCAAGATGGGCGAGGAGGAGCCGCTCCAGCCCATCGGGCCGGGGCTGCGGGGTGCGCTCCCATTTCACTGACGGGCAGACGGAAGCCCTTTAGTCTATGGCAGTCAGTCAAACCCCACAGCGTGCCACTCACCATACGACTGACACACCACGTGCACCAGAGGGTAAGACTTCCAGAGGACTCGGTCACACCAGGAGGGCAAGTTGTACTTCATCTGCAAATCAAAGTCACAAGCTTTGTAAAAGGCTCCTTTGCATGTTAAAAAGCACGGTCAGTAAAAGGAAAAATTAACTCGTAACTGGGGTCATCCTCGAATTCATCTGCTGTTGGTTCTTTATAGAATTTCCACAACCGGTGATTTTAAGCCCTTTCACTTGCCTCAAGACCCAAGCCCACTGCCATGATCCATACTTCAGACACCCTGGACTCCGGCTTTTGAACAAGAGTGATTTACCTGGCTGTGTTCTCTTACCTGCCCTCCTCACTACTTCATAGTCTCTTAAATTTTTACATTCTCTTACTTTCTTTTCTGATTCAGATGAACCTCTCCACCTGTATATGCAAACCAGTCTCTACTTATCCTCTCCAGCAACTTACTTTAATAACATACTCCAGCCACGTTTCCCCCCCAACCCATTCACATGTCCGTCCACTTATATACTTACCCACCCATCACC
>NW_011911605.1:0-2275 GCF_000151845.1 Pteropus vampyrus | reverse complement strand
TGGCTGTAAGTAATCTTGGCTTGATTTTGTGAGGAACTGAAATAGGAAGATGGTAGTGAAAACTGGGGGAAAAGGAGAATGGAAGGTGGAGAAAAGAATCCGCAGAATTTGGTGACTTGATGTAGAGATAGGAAGACAAATGGGATTAGTCAAAGACGATTCCCAACATTTGAATTGTAGAAACTGGCTAAGCCAGTGACAGAAGGCGTTACACACATGCTATGCCGGCCCTCATCCCTTGGTTGGAGGGAAGTTGAGGTAGTCAGGGCCCCAAGAAGGCAGGGACCTTGTCTAGGTTCTTTCCCTTATGTCCCCAGCACCGAGGACAGTAACTCGAGTACATGTAGCAGAGGTACAAAAAGTACTTTTGAACAGATGGATAGATAGATAGATAGATAGATAGATAGATAGATAGATAGATAGATAGGAAGAACATTGTGCACCTGCAAGTAAAATAAACTCTGAACAATGATAATAAGTACATAGCTTTTATATAGTGAGCAATAGGGCAGCCTTCGGGGCCGGGGGAAGTTATATGAGGGTCTATATTTAATCGACAGAGAAAAATGTTTCTCAAGGAAAAATTTTAGATAACTGTTCATCCACTAGAAAGCAGTAACTGTTGAAACTTCAACACTGATACAAAGGGAATATTCTAATTCAGGGAACATAAAATAAACATATTTAAAATGGCGAGGGGGGGAACCTGTTCTTGTACGTATTGTTTTATCCCTTCCATCCTGGGTATAGGATAAAAGAAAGCCCTTACTTGCTTGTTAGAAGAAGAAAGCTCGCACTTGAAGTTCCTATTTGGCAGATGTCAGTTGAAAGCTCCGCTTATGGAATATGCTGCAGTGTCAAACTCTGTTGGATAATTTTAGACGAATGTGTCATGTGTGACATGGAAATATGGCGTGCTGCACATTAGTGATTTCCCAAGTGCTCGGATCAGGTAGTAATGCGCTCGGAAAGTGCTCTTTATCCGCACCGTGCGCTGGCAGAGCAGCGGGCAGAGGCTTTCGGTGGAAATCACTTCAGTCAGAAAAAGAATCCATTTACAATATGCGCCTCCTAACATCTCTCAGACAATGCATTGTATTAAAGAGGCATTTTTTGATTAATGTTTTATAAACATTTTTCAGCATGACAGCTTAAAGTCCCTGTAAAATTGTAAATGCGTGCACAGTGTTCACTTCCATAAAGTCAGATGCCATCTCATAAAGTCTGGTTGGATCCTGTCAACCATAGTGACACAGACTCAGTACCTGGGAGCATTAAAATTAATTTGCTTCATTTCTATTACTGCAGTGATGGCAAGATGAAAAGAGTCCTGTATTTAAATTTTACTTTAAAAAGAAAACTCTAGTAAGTTTGTTTGGCTTTTTAAATTATTGTGCTTTTTTTTTTTTTCTAGTTAACGAATATAGTAAATATGGAGTGATAGTCTGCACAGTAACTTTATGATGAGATCTTAGAAAATACAAATCCATACAATCAACGTGCTCCTAAATGCTCAAAGATAAAGAAATAGTCGCTGACCCTAAAAAAAACCTCACAGCTTAGTGAGGGAAACACGCAGGGATCAGGCAATGATGATGAGTGCTGGGAAAGCTGGGCCGGAATCTGCCCCACGGTAGATGAGCACGGAGTAGAAAGATCAAAAGGCTGGCCTGGGGACTTTGTGGATGACTCCCAGAGGAGGCAGCTTACGAACTGAGGGCTAAAGGATTGGGCAGGTCAATAGGTGATTGGCAGGCATTCTAGGCGAAAGGAGCTTGTGTGCACCGCCTGCAGGAGAGACAGAGCGTGGGCCTACGCCTGGAGCCTGGGGCCTGGGGCCTGGGGACTGTGCCTGGGGTCTGGGGACTGTGCCTGGGGTCTGGGGACTGTGCCTGGGGTCTGGGGACTGTGCCTGGAGTCTGGGGCCTGTGCCTGGGGTCTGGGGCCTGGGGCCTGGGGCCTGCGCCTGGGATCTGGGGCCTGTACCAGGCCGGGCTGCGTGGGAACGGACCACAGGTGCTCTTCAAGGCTGGAGCTCGGAGGTAGAAGAAGGGGAGAGTGGTGAGACATCGAGGGAGTGGGGACCAGGTCGTGAGGGTACTTGTCCTGTGTGATTTGACATTATCAGCTTTGTACTCCAGAATGTTCAGTCTGGTTGCAGAGTGGAAAATAGCTTGGACGGGACAAGCCCGAAGGCCGAGAGGCTGGTTTGGAGGTAGTATGGGAAGTGCAGGTGAAAGCCGACTCTGCCCTGAAGGAAAGTTCGGGGGAGCCA
>NW_011911604.1:0-1533 GCF_000151845.1 Pteropus vampyrus | reverse complement strand
TTTTCCTATAGGCCAGAAAGACTAAATAAAAGAAATTCATGTTAACAATCTCATCACCATGCACTAAGAACTTACTTTGGATGGACCAGACACTGGGGATCCAGGGAGTTTTCCCCCTAAAATTATATATATATACATACATACATAAACTAAATTCTTAGTTTATCCTTTCTAAAAACATATTTTAAATAGTGATATATATATTATAGACAATAATATATTATCACAATTATGCACTGTTATATAATATGTAATGTATCTGTATATATTACGAAGAGTCAGTACTTTATAGAATTTAGATGATATCTCGAATCACTAAAGATTGGGGTATTATGAAAAGCTTTTCAAAAGGATGATGATCCTTGGAAATGAAAATGGGTAGGACTTTAGAAAAGGGAACTGGTAAAAGCATTATAAACTAGAAGGCACCTTGTATAACCCAAAGATACAACTGGCTTTTTTTCAGTACCATTATGTGCTCTATCCCAATCAAAAAAAAAAAAAAACATTGGCTTGATATCTAAGAATATTCGAAGAGCATTCCAAAATTCTTTCACAGGAGATCTTATCAATGGACCACAACAAACTTCTTTAAATCCCCCTTCTATATCCATCTTTTTCTCCCCAAACTCATGCTGAGGTGACATTTCCTCCTACTCTTTAAAAAATTTCTTTCTGAGACTTCTTTCCTTATTCAGTCCAGTCTTGGTGTTTGACTTTTTTTTTTTTCCCCATTCTTGCCCTGGCCTTACTGGAGTAAGTAAGAAGTAAAAAAGGTAAGTAAGAAAGGAACTTTCTCTCTTTACTAAGACTTGTTTGTCTCCAAAATTTCAGTAGCCTTTCATTTAACTCCATGCTGCCCTGCCTTTCTCTAGCTCTTTTATTTAGACAGCATTTTCTATTCATTATTCTGAATAATATTCACAAGTTCAAGAACAAATGGATGCACCTGGGGGGGGGGATGGGAGGAGGATGAAATGTGCAAATACTTGCTACATTAATATACACATTTTTTTGCCTAGTGATAGGTGGAGGTCAGTAGACCTATGTTGGAAATGAGAAAATGGCTCACTTTTCCTAGTCGGGTAAAGAGAAAGAAGGTTAGAGAAGTAGGGACCAGTGCATAGAGAGGTGATGATAAGATTTTTATAATTTCTAATAACTTGATCCCTGAGCTACTCAATAAATATTTTTACATTCAAAAAACAAAGACAAATATGGATTATTCTATAAGGATTCTATAGGAAATCATTCTCATTTGTGTGTACATGTGTGCATGTGTGTGTGTGCATTTAACTAGAATCCCAAAGTGACAAGATGATAATAGAGTAACTAATTCAAATTTATGTTAGCAATTTTTTTTTTTCAGAGAGCTTACAATATGTTATTGGACACTTTTGTCTTATTATAACATTACCAGTCTAGATCCTTCCAGGTCTCTACCATGACTTTTTGTGCTAACTCTTACCCCTTGATTTTTCAAAGCTCAAAAACTAAGTCAAAATTTATTAATTCTCAATTCCAGCAAAGCTA
>NW_011911603.1:0-2003 GCF_000151845.1 Pteropus vampyrus | reverse complement strand
CCCTGTGCCACGCTGCTCCCAGCAATCGGCCAGTGAAGTGAGCTTAAAATCGTTCCGAAGCTTCGGCACGTACTTAAAGCGGAAGAACTCTGTCTTCCCAGGCTCCCATATTCTTATAAACTGCTTCTCTTCCCGCTAACTGGGAGCTTCTGAGTTAAATGAGTGAATTCTTTGGGTGTTAAAGATGCTCCACAACTGCCCCCTCGTGAATGTGTGGCCACGTCCACGTGATGGGAGCACAACAACCATGGGGCTCTGTCCTGCAGTGACCAGCATCAGGCAGGGGTGGGGGCCCGAATTAGCAGTCACTATCAACAAGTTGTTCCCCGGTTCCTCATCACCTAAAAGTAATCTCTGTCCCCCTTTTACTTAACCAGCACAGATGCCCTTCCCACAGATTGCAAATGACAAACTAGAACATCTGTTTCCATAGTGAAAGCTACCTTGGCAACAAAATGAGCCGAGAATCTAATTTTCTCCGAGTCCCCTAAACATTCCCACCCTCTCGCCCTTCCCTGTCTTCTCTGCAGCAACTCATTTCTTCAAGGAGCGAGTGTGTCCACCTCATGCATGGTAGGGTCCCGGGCAGATCTAGTGTGGGGACCCCCGTCAACACACAACTGGCCACCAGAGACGGGAAGACAGAGCAGGAAAGACGCACAGCATCTTCCGCTACCTTCACGTAGGACTTCTCCGTGTCCATCAGCTCCTGGATGACTTTCCGGAGGCGATCTGCATCAGAGAGGTGGCGGGCCAGCGGCCTCGGAGGTGGGTCCTGGCTCTCCCTCGCTCCTTCCATGCCGTCGGTCTGGGCGTCGTTAAAACCCCTGCACAGCGCAGCGATCTGTTCAGCACTCTGAGGGTGGACAAGAGGACACTCTCCATTATTATCCACTGCCCGCCAAGGACACAAACAGTGTCTCAGTCTGTGTCCGGCCTTCTCGAGAATCTCGCAGGGGCATGTGTCTAGGGCAGAGGGTTTCATCCAGCACAAACCACTCTGGTCATTTAAGATGCTGGCAGCAAAGACAGGGCCTTATACTCCTTCTGTGTTTACACCTGATGCTTTTTCATCATCTTAAGCGCTTCTTTGATACTGAAACTAGAGAATAAGGCATAAGGCGCACCATAGTGAAAGCTACCTTGGCAACAAAGGTACCTCTGCAATAATGTTGCTGCCGCTTTAAAATCAAGGGTCCGGCTTCTCTAAAAGCACGATGAGAGATGGCCCCATTGGGTCCGCTCTGTCCCCTCGATGGCTGGCCTCAAGCTCAGTCTCCCACACAAAACAGCCCCGGGTGACTCGGAAACAGTGTGGCACCACAGCAACTTTAGGATGGCCTGGCCATAGGGGACGTGGAGTTCTACCCTCAAATCTAACCATTTAGCTCTGCGGTCTCACGCCAAGCAGCGGAGTCAGGAGTGAAAAAGTTTGAGATGCTGCAGGTGCTGGAACTGGGGGTAAGATCTCTACCCTGAAGGGGTCAGAGCCCAGCGGGGGCACAGACAGGGCGAGGATGGCATAGCAAAGCCTGGTGAGTATGGGAGAAGAGGGACGAAAGGGCTCTGTGGGAAACCTTCACGGAAGAGGGGAGCCCTGAGCTGGTCCTTAGCAGTAAGTAGACATTGCCAGACCTGGGGGGTGTGGGGCAGGCGAGGATTCTCATTCCAGGTAGTGGGAACAGAATATCACGGATCAAGAGGCCAGAAGGAGCGGGAATGTCTGGGGACTCGGAGCCTTCAGTGCAAGTTCCCAGCCAGGCTGATGCCCAGCGTGACAAAGCCTTCTTGAGCAGAACCCATTTGCATATTCCCGCCTTAGGCTGGTGGTTTGAAGTCTCAACCGCGTTTGCTACATGCTTTCAGTGCTCGGAGCATCATCAGATCACACGTACGACATCTTTTTATTTGCCTTTCTTTCCGCCCACATAGAAGCTCCAGCCCATCTTACCACCCACCAGTCTGTAAGACTGTCAAGGGCAGGGGCCACGTCTTTCGTTGTC